>NC_051849.1:145943987-146247315 GCF_905115235.1 Hermetia illucens
CATCTCATTTCTAACCGCACTGTTACGGCACCGGCGCAGTACACCACCAGGCATAATGCTGTATGTGAGATGATTCATCAAAACCTTGCATACAAGCATGGACTGATCACGGGAACATGTCCAGCTCAACAATATGAACCGCAAGCAGCACTTGATAGTTCTCCTTACAGCACGTATTGGGACCGGCAAGTTCTAACTGATCGGTACATTCCACACAACAAGCCTAACAGGCTGTTAGTTGACAAGACGGGTAGCTCTGCGTATATTATTGATCTTGCTACCGCTCATAATAGCAACATTGAACGGAAATACGTGGAGAAGAAGGTGAACTATGAGCCAGTGGTTTGGGAAATCAAAGAAATCTGACGTCTCGAGCGGGCGGTTGTAGTTACCATAATATTGTCAGCTACAGGTATTGTACCTAAATTCCTGCTTTCCGTGATGTCCTGGAACTCTCATACAGTCTGGTTCAAACCATATAGAAGTACAAGATTCTGCATACGTTCTAGATGTTGCGGGGAGTTCTCGACGGATTCTCCTATTAACCTAACACCGGTCACCACCACCAGCGCCCCTTTAGTTTTTAAGTAGGTAGGATCATCCGAGCCTAAATGTATTAGGTAAAAGTATTAGGTAAAATCCAGCATCCGGCAACTCGAATATAATTATAAGAGCCCACACCGAAAAGAACAAAAATGCTAGAATCGACTTTACGATAGGGTGATCCTAACCTAATACAGTTTTCCATGGTAAATAGAAACGAAAGATGAACCCCAAGATAATATACATATTTTGGATGGTACTGGAGCTATCTTCATTCAAAAGATGCGAAACTCGTTTACTATCCTAAAGTCAGAACGCTTCGGTCTGATATTTACGCTCAAGTTCACCTGCAATCATGGATAAAAACTCAATTGCTTCGAGCTGCGAGGTGCAGTTCCCCAACATATTCGCTCATTTCATGCTTGTCAATTCCAAATGGGACCACACGTACTTATTTTAATTTCAACCCAATCATGAATTTGGCGATTTAATTTGGAAATGGAGTCACACAATTAAACCGAACAATGCCATTAACTTATCTTATCAATCGCATGCAGGCGGCCATACTTCTTCGTAACATTGTAAGGAAGAAGCGTCCGAATCGCGAACACTCAACCGCAATCCTGGTGCAGTGGTGTCGTAAGCTGCCATCATTATTCACATGGGCCTCGGGGTCCTCCTTAAAACCATCAGCAAAAATTATTTATGACATAAACGAATTTGAACAAGAGATTTATGATTTGACCTCCGTGACCAAAAAATTCGCCACCATCACATGCCTTTCGCTCGGCGAATGACTAACGGCCGAGGCGGTAGTAAATTTTCAAATGATAAGTAAGTCCTTGAATTGGATTCAGGGATTATATGGTCCAGTAGGAAATGAGAAGACCGGATTGTGGTCAGAAATGCTTTGCTTATGCTTCCTCGGCGTAAATCAAATTGTTCGACTTCACATTACTCATAATTTTCATGGGATTATGAGAAACAAGTAAGAAGTGAGCAGCTTTGACGGCGTGATTCGTTTTATCCAAATTTCATTTTAGGAAGATTCATCTTTACTTGATTGAGTCGCCGAAGAAAGATACATTCGTATTTATATGGAGATCATCTTCTCCCAAGTATTCTGGCGTTGTTTCGCCTGAACCATTGCAATTTCTATCGAATGAAGGCACACTCACTCTGGAGGTACTCAGTGCGAAAGCGTTGGTCATTGTATTTCCACAATTTCTCGGAAGTGCTGCCCAAAACTTCAGAATCTGCTTTCATGCACTTTATTGCAAGCAAAAATTACATCACTGGCCTCACTGTTCGAGTGCCACATATTTCATGTGCGCATATTCACTCGCATAATGGATATGGATTTTAATATGATGTCAACAAAAGGAACAAAGCATGAGTTCCCCGAAAAGTTTATTCGCCACTCCTTGAGACGAGGTCCCAGTGCTGTGGCCAAAAGGAACAATCTAATAAAGAATGTTTAAAGAGAACAAAAGATACTGCGAAAAGATGCTGACAGCTGAAAAAGACTAAGATCAACCGAAAATGCAAAAGAATATTTTTTCGCATTGACTTAGAGGTTTATCGGGAGGAACTGTGACTGCTTCGCTCGGCTGACTTGTCCGTAACTTCTCCAGAATGAATAATTTATTTGAGTTTTGGGGCCTTTCTACAACTCTTGTTGCTCCTGTTGCGTTCGATTTGTTATTGAAGTTGTTTTTCTTTGTGCATATGCTTTCTGACTTTTAGCTTCGGCACTCACAAACTTACAGAGGGAGATCAAGGACCGCATATTTTGCGGTTGGACAATGGAGGTGTGTAAGCACTTTTGACCGCTGGAAAACTGAATACAATTAAAACCGTTCGTTTAAACGTGGAGAAGATGGTAGAACTTTAGTCATCAGGTTACATGTCGAGGATATGAATTGCAACAATGTACATTGAGACATACCAAAGACTTTGAGAAAAAATCTCCACCAATGTATCATTTTTCTCATAAAACGAAAGGTAGTCATCTTTTGAATGTTTTGAAAATATTGGCATAAAGTCAGTCGCTGGTTTCCAACCAGGATTCAATATAGTTTGGAACAAGTCGGAATACCGGAAGCTCGCGCTTCGGGTATAAAGGTTTTGTGTTCATCTTATGTAAGAGACGCACATTTTTCTGTCCGTATATAGTTACAAATCCAACATAATCCTTCATATTTTTCCAAACTACGAGACATACGTACATATTAGAGCCATAGATATCACGCTCACCCTAAACAAACAAACTGCCTATTACCTACTGTACACATATATGCACGTATCTAAATTTATCGCACCCATATTTCCGATTTACGTCTTATATCTAACTGAATTAGGCACTACCCGCAAAGTTCATTAGCACGCATATATTATATACCTACATACACACATGTCTGGTTGACAAATAACTAAAAAACTAAAACAAAATAATTGTCTGCGACCCAATTCATAAGAATTCATTTCGTTGTGGTATTGACGAATTGATATCTGATGATGACGTCATGCGGGTTGTAGAGTGCACGAAATTCACAAAAAATTGTAAAGTTTCACCCCCTATAACTTTGTTAATAATAGTTGGATTTTATTCAAACTTGACCAAACTGTGCATTATATTCTTCGCTACGCACATGCCAAATTTTGTACTTCTGGGATGAACATAAGGGGGGGGTGCCGGGTAAATTTCTAAAATGTGGAAATATACTATTATTAACTTTATTTGTGCAGATATCGGAACCGGATATATTTTGAGGCCTAGATTTCGTAGAGATGCATCACTGTGATTTTTTTCAGATTTTTCGGTTGGATAGGTTCTGAGAACGAGACCTGTTACACTTTTTGTGGGTCATATTTTGAACCCTCACTCCCCTATGTTTCATCTAATATCAAATATTGAACCAGATTCGAAAAGTACTAATTGAGACCTTTCATTTGATACCCTACATGGCTACATTCTGTGAAAAAAAAATTTGCACCCTCCATTCACATGTACGGGGAGCCCCCCTTAAACTTAAGACAAGATGGCGCCACTTACTGCATGTAAAGGGATCACCAGATTACATACTCTCACCAATTTTCGTGACAATCAGTTTAGCCGTTTCCGAATAAATCGGGTGTGACAGACAGACAGACAGACAGACAGACAGACAGACAGACAGACAGACAGACGGACAGACGGACAGACAGACACCGTCTCGATTCTAATAAGGTTTTGTTTCACACAAAACCTTAAAAATGTACATGTGGATTGAATGAAAGTTAAATTAGATAACTTACTGCGAAGAAACTTTTTTGTGAGCTGGAGTTGAAGAATCCTACCTCAATAATCTGCACTTGTCATAAAACGCAAATAAGATGCCCGCACAAGAGGCATAAACCCAAGGTATTATTCGGGCAAGCCCCAGTAAAAAGCATACCGGTACTGATTTATATCATGCCTGCACAGGTCCAATATTTCTATCAGTGGAAGTAAAGCCTACCTAGAACGCCCACCATAATTAAAGGATATGTCCCCAGTTATAAAGCGCAATTTGCCGCGTTCGGCCCACAGGTACTCGACCGCAATTGTGGGGGTTGACACTCAAGAGTTGAATCGAAAATAATTGGACCGACAGTAAATCCTTGTTGGCTCCCATAATACTAAAAACCTCAATTCAAATGAGTCCCTTGCAGACTATGGGCGGATTGCTCACCTCGACTACATAGGGCACCAAAACGTAACAGAAAAAAACTTGAATCCAGTCTTTCTGTTAGAAGTGTCTGTTAGAAGTTCTTCAGCTTTTGTCCGGGTCAATAGAGATGGCGGTTCATCTGAATTGCATTCACTACTCATCTAATCATCCCAGCTTCCAATGTAACATTCATCAGAACTATCCGATATTCTAAAAGTAAAGGGACGGTGATAATAGTAAGATGTGATGTTAATGGGCACCATATTCGTTTGACAGTTCTAACAGCAGAGGATCGATATATGATATATGGCTGCCATTTGCCCCTTGGTGGGAATAACGCGTCAGCCAACCTACGCGCCATCGCGGTCGCGGAAATGCAAATCAATTCCCCCAACGATTACTTGAGATGCTTGCATTCTTTCACCAAGCGCCCTGGTGGGAACCCACTCATCGACTATCATGGAAGAATGGATCCTCCTGCATGATGTAGCCAGCAATGCAATTGTCCCCCCTCCCCCCTTAATGTTTGACCTATCCAGTGCCATTTCCGCCTGTTGATCATAGGGGGCACAAGAACAAGGCCTGTGCGTACACAAAGTTTTTCGTTTGTGATAATACCAGGCCAGCGCAATCCGATGATACGATACAGACAGATGTTTTTGAGCAACAGTGGGATTCACTTTCCATATGCTATTCCCATGTAGCAATACAGAGAGAATTCTAGCGCACAACATTCTCAGCATAATATTTTTGTTGCGATAACTATAATTTCCAGATCCTAGGTCAGGCAGCGAAAGCTGATCGGGCATTGTTAAGGCAAGGGGCAATATCAAACTCGGTGTCACCTGTGTAGAGCACTCTGGATACACTCCCTGTTCACACACGCTTAGTCGTAATCGATGAGGCTAGGGTGTTGATGTGGTCAATGCAGCAGGATTCGGAGCGGAAACTGCCTACCCTCCGTCCTTGGTGGAAAGCACTGTATAATTGCGAAGTCTGTCAAAAACCGACCCCAGGTGAAGGCAACCCGACACCGAATTCGCATCTGATACCACTTGGTTTTCCAGAGTATAAAAGCATAGTGCCCTTAGTATGGCAGGAGACACAGAGGTACTTTGCAGTGTCCCACCATCTTACTTGAATGTTCAGCTTATATCCTTAGAATTCCCGTTCACTATGGCGAAATCCAGCATTCTGAGAACCCTCGCTACCATTGCCGAGGAAATGCGCATATTCTAGAAACCAATTATAGTCCGTTTTCAATAGCTCTTCTACGTGAGGTCAGTCCCTATCCGAGACGTTGTCGACGTTTCGGTAGCAATAAAGTTTCGAAATTTGCAGGTTGGTAGTCCACAAATTTTTATCTCTTTTAGTCAGCTCTTTCGACAGGCAGGCAAGACTTTGAGTGTAATTACAGAGCATACGACTTGGGTAATGAATTCACTTTAAGTTACTGACATCACGGTAGCATCCCCTATCACGGCAGCTTTTTCCACAGAGTAGTGGCTATTAAACCACATCACAGTCTTAATCCACGAAAGGTGACGTGCAAATTAGTGCTGAATGACTAAATTGCGAACACTAGAAACTCATCAAAACCGTTATCGGAATTGAAAAATATACGAGAAGTTTCCATAGAGGGCTATCTACTCAATACGCCAAAGAATAGTAAAACATCTTAGTCGAAGTCGACAAGGGCAATGCACAGACGAGCTCTTAAGGTTGACTCAGCCGTTAGCTAGATTCAGTTTAAAGAGGCACGGAAGGCTTTGAAGAGAAGTAGCTAAACAATCGTCATGTAGACACCATCACCAGGAAATGGATTGATTGGATGGTAGTCAGAAACCCACCCTGGTTGGCTGGAGTCGACCTAGGGGGGAGAACTATCGAATAATCCCTAAAAATTTGTCGGAATTCATCGTGAAGATCGTGAAGTTCTGCTGAATTATTCCATGGACGCCCGCTTGCACCCTTGTGGAAGGCAGCCTATTTCGCCCCCAACTTCATTTTGGTGTTGTTTGTTTTCGGCTATTGTGCAGTCCGAGCTTATAGGAGCTGTCTTTACGTGTCTCTATATGAATAATACCTCTTTCTAGATGTCGACGACGAATATATTTTTGGTTGAAAACGGAGGGTTGTAGGGTTGTTATACCTGAAATTATAAATGTTCGCGTTTCGATCCTCATGTTGAGTGAAGAGACATCTTTTCTTCGTTGTCAGGAGAAGGTTGTTGACTGGTGATGAATCTTCGATTGAAAACAGCCTAGATGTTCCCATTTTCATCTTCCCACTTTTTAAGGAAGATCAAACGGATGAGCATGCAACATTTCTTCGGATAACGGGGTCGTGGCTACGAACTGAGTGTTGAATTCCTGTAAGAGTAAACCATCGTACTATCTATTAAGCATCTCCCCGTCATTGTCTGGTATCATCATCATCTTGATCACTTCCTTTGAGTTGGTCGTGCGTTCCTTATCAACTGTGACAATGAGGATCATTCCAGCCCTCGTCAACACAGCCGGAAATAGTACGGGAGGCATCCTCCACTGTAAAGCTCCCCGACTCCGTACTTAAGCAAAACACTTGCAATACATCTTGTTGGTAAAAAAATCAGCCTCTGCTTCGCATCGTAGCGCAGATCGGACTGCGTCGTATTCATGTGTCATCATCATCTCCACAAGCGATCGATTGCAATTCTCCTGCCATATCAATTCTTATCAGACTATCGTAGAAACCGTTGCAGAGATCTGGCCTGTCTTCCTCTGACCACCTAGCGCCTCATAAAGCAGGAAGTGAGCTCTCAGGTAATCACTAAATATCGATCCATAAGCGATAGCCGGGCACGTGGAATGCATTTTCTAATGTACCTAGAATATTTACCAATCTTACAGAATTGAAGGCATTTCTGATATCAAGTGCTACGAGGACCACTACTCGCCGAGACAGGCGGCAGCATCCACACGAAAGCATCCATCTTCTTATTGTTCACAGAGAGCTTTCCTAGTTCTCTTATGATGAAAACCGGGCCTGATATTTACGACCTGGAGAAGACATGAACCCCAACGAGATTGGAATGAAATAAGCGGAGTCTCTTTTTAGCTCATCTATAAGTTACATCTTGGTTCTTTGAACGTTGTGCAAACGGTGAAGCCTATAACAGTCTTTGACATGTTGTAAATTTGCATTGTACATCAACACATAGAGGGCTCGACAAGTCTGGGGGCCCTAACAGTAGCACAGACCATTGTTATCAGGTTCACAACTGAACATACCAAAGTGCAACCCCCAGTACCATCCAGCTCGTCGATTCTCTTGGAACAGGTAAAGGTTCCAAGAAAATCGACGAGTCTCGCCATTGTCGTTATGTAGGCTACGGAATTGTCCATCCTCATGTAGGGGGCCAAAAATTCTTCGGAGGATTCTTCTCTCGAATGCGGCCAAGAGTTCGCAATTCTTCTTGCTAAGAATCCAAGTCTCCGAGGAATACATGAGAAGTGGCAAGATCATTGTCTTTTACAGTAAGAGCTTTGACCCTATGGTGAGACGAGTCGAGCGGATCAGTTTTTCTAAGCTGAAATAGGCCCTGTTGGTTGACAACAACCGTACCCGGATTTCACTATCGTAGCTGTTATCGGTTTTGATTTTCGACCCTAGATGGGAAAAATTATCAACGGCCTCAAAGTTGTATTCTCCTATCTTTATTCTTCCCGTTTGACCAGTGCGGTTTGATGTTGTTGGTTGGTTGGTTTTAGGTGCTAACGTTGCCACCATATACTTTGTCTTGCCTTCATTCCATAGATTCATTGATGTGCAGTCCAAGATCTCGCGCCAATTGCCGCCTGATCGATCTGGATGAAGGCAGTTTGTACGTCTCGGATCGTTCTCCCCATGATGTCGATATCGTTAGCATAGGCCAGTAGTTGGGTGGACTTAAAGAGGATCTTACCTATTGCATTAACCTCGGCATGACGGATCATTTTCTCGAGGGCCAGGTTAAAGAGGACGCATTATAGGGCATCTCCTTGTCGTAGACCGTTGTTGATGTCAAATGGTCTTGACAGTGATCCTGCTGCTTTTATCGGGCCTCGCACATTGGTCAGGGTCAACCTAGCCAGTCTTATCAATTTCGTCGGGATATAGAATTTTTTCATGGCCGTGAACAGTTTTCCCTAACTATGCTATCATAGGCGGCTTTAAAGTCGATGAATATTTAACCTTCTTTTCCAAATATAGCAGGATTCGCAGCATTCAAAACTTATTTCGAATGTTGCGAATGCGCCGCGCCTCAAATAGATGGTGCAACTGTTGTCCATATTCCAACAGTTTTTCCACCGCTTGCCGCAGAGAGAAAATCTGATCTGTTGTTGAATAGCCTGGAGTGAAGCCTCCTTGGTATGGACCAATAATGGTCTGAGCATACGGGGCAATCCGGCCTAGTAATAATTGCTACACTGTGTGATATCTCCCTTTTTAGGTATGAGACAGATTATGCCACTTTACCAATCGTCAGGCATTGATTCACTGTCCCATACCTTGAGCCCAAGTTGATGAATCACCTGGTGTAACTGGTTGCCTCCACATTTAACCAATTCGGCTGTAATTCCATCGGCTCCTGGCGACTTATGATCTTTTACCCGATGAATTGCACGGACTGTTTCTCCTATACTTGGTGGTGGCACTGTTTGTCCATCATCTTCAGTTGGCGGGATCTCCGACTCGCCGATATTCTGGTTGTTCAGTAGCTCATCAAAGTATTCAACCCATCGCTCCAATATGCCCATTCTATCGGAAATCAGATTTCCCTCTCTGTCTCGGCAGGATGCGCATTGAGGTGTGTAAGGCTTCATCCTGCTGATTTGTTAGTAAAACTTCCGCGCCTGGTACGGTTGCTCCCTGTACTTTTCTAGTTTACAGACTTGTTGGTTCTCCCAGGCTTCCATTTTCCGTCTGTCAAGTCGCCTCTTTGCTCGCCGGAGTTTATGATAAGTTTCCGCGCGTGCCCGCGTTCTTTGAGAATGCAACATTACTCAGTATGCGGCATTCTTCCGTTCCCCTGTTAGCTGACATTCATCGTCAAACCAGCCGTTCCGACTCCTTTTGCGGTTGGGGCCAAGTATGTTTGTGGCCGTATCCATGATAACGTTCTTCAGGTGGTTGTGAAGATCATTTTTTGATGCTTCATCTCCAGGACCTATGTTGAATACAGTTATTGCGGCATCCATTTCCCTCTTATAGGTGTCGCAAAGGGCTGTGTTGTGGATAGCTTCAGTGTTAACTCTCAGCTGATTGTCAGATGGGATTCTGGGTGTTGTTATTATTCGAGCTCGGAGCACCATGCCAACTAGATAGTAATCCGAGTCTATATTGGCCCCCTATATGTTCTCACATTCATCAAGGGTGAGAGGTGGCGGCGTTCGATCAACACGTGGTCAATTTGGTTGAAAGTGGTCTCGCCGGGGCCTCTGTTTGTGGACCGCTTTCCGCGCAAACCAGGTACTTCCAACAACCATTTCGTGTGGCACTGCTAATTAAATAATCCGCAGTCCGTTATCATTTGTATTTTGATGTAAGCTATGGGAGCCAGCGTATCGACTGAAGACGGGCTCCTTCCCTACTTGCCTGTTAAAAGTATGATTTTGCGGCGGCGCGAAATCTTGGGCTGCACACCAATGAAGGCAAGACAAAATATATGGTGGCAACATCAGCATCGAAAACGAATCAGCCAACAACATCAAACCGCACTGGCCAACCAGGAAGAATAAGGGTAGGAGAATGCAACATTGAGACCGTAGATAATTTCTTCTATCTAGGGTCGAAAATCACAAACGATAACAGCTACGATAATGAAATCCGCGCACGGTTGTTGTCAGCCAACAGGGCCTATTTCAACTTACAAAAACTGTTCCGCTCGAAACGTCTCACCATAGGGTCAAAGCTCTTACTGTACAAGACAATGATCTTGCCAGTCCTCATGTATTCCTCGGAGACTTGGGTTCTTAGCAAGAACTCTTGGCCGCGTTCGAGAGAACAATCCTCCGAAGAATTTTTGGCCACCAACAAGAGGATGGACGATTCCGTAGCCTACATAACGACGAAATCTATGAGCGATATTATGACCGTCCGGTTGTGGATAAAATCCGGCTCAATAGGTTACGGTGGGCGGGTCACTTAATCCGTATGGATAAGGGTGATCCAGCTCGGAAAGTCTATAAGGACAATATCTATGGTAGAAAAAGAAAACGAGGCGGACCCTGCCTGAGATACAGCGATGGCGTAGGTCAGCACGCCAGACAGCTCTTAGGGATATCGAATTGGTGGACCTCGGCGCAAAATCGGGATGTGTGGAGTTCCTTATTAAGGCAGGCCTAGACCGGATACCGGTTGTTGCGCCGTTGATGATGATGATGATTTTGATATCATATCTGGAGCAGGCTTCGAGGGTTCGTTCTACTGCCTTGTAGAAGGTATCCTTCTCCAACTTTGCTGTCCGCTCTGTAGGGGCGTGATCGTTAATGAAGCTTATATTTCTAAACTTGCCTCAAGCGCAGAGTGCATAGCCGTTCGCTTATGTTTTCAAAGCCGATAGTAGCTGGTTTCATTTTTTGGCTGACTAAGAAACCTACTCCGGGGAAATGGTTTACTAGATGGCCACTATAATATATGGTGTAGCGGCTCTTCTCCAAGAAACCGGTGTCTGTCCAACGCATATCCTGTAACGCTGTTACACCGGCCCTATATTGCGACAGGATATCGGTTGGCTGCTCAACAGCTTCATCTCTGTACAGGGAGCGTACACTTCATGAGAAAATGCGCAACTCGTTATTCCTTTGCCGTTGCCGGGTTCGTCGTTGTGTAATCCATCCAGTCTGCGGCTCCTGTTGTGGCTTCGTAACATCTGTTTTCCGTGGAGGGTTGTCAGCTTCTTTGTAGCATTGTCAGCCCTACCCGACCCCCAACCTGGAGGACCAGTTAGTACAATTTGTCCCGTTTTTAGGCGCGGGAGACTCGCCTTCATCGTTCTCAGCCTGCAGCTTTTCGTTAAGATAGAGCTCCCAGCGGTCATCACGTGGAGCTGAAGATAGGGTTTGGTAGTAGAGCTGTTGGTGTTGGTTCAGCAGGCATTTCCCAGGTTTTATGCTCCATCGTGGGTACCAATCCAACTTTCACCCTAGGACTTATACTACCGTTTGACCACGATATATTAATGGTCACCGAAAAGTCTTTCAGAACTCGCCACCTCTCAACCCACGGCGTCTGAAACTTGGATGAGAAGGTTACGTCGGAAATACGTCCTTCGCAGCCAGGGCGCTGGAATATTGACGTTGATCCAGTACTTAAAAACACGAACCTGGTTCTCGCCAACATTTTCAGGATCCGTTTCTTTATAGAGTCTGCATGAGATACACCCATTCAAGTATCCTGATGTTAAAGAACCAGTATCCGCGCCTCATACCCAAACTGCATTCGGCATTGTCTCATTGGCTGAAAGACACTGGGGAACGTTATCCCCAAACATCAAATCCAGACATCCACATCTAGATCTTTTGTGTAAAACAGTCAAAACTTCGCTTTTGCAAGGAACGCATGGGCTCTAGACTAGTAAGCAAAGCCATGACCGCGAACGTATTCTTCTCCATTGTCCTCGAGCCTAATTCAGCGTGGACTTCGTCACGATTTGTTTTTTGTATTCATGGTACTTCTAATCCACCGTCTTCTTCTAGTCTTTTTTCTTCTTCTGAGTCCTGGAGACTACTTTGTTTGATTCAGATCAGGGCACACGGCACGCAACAGACGTCGAGAGCTCCGGGAACTCTCAGTGTGTCGATCAATGGCAGTTAACACTTCATTGGAAATATTTCTCAAAGCTACTACGCCGGATGCAGGGGTTGCGCTCACTAGAAGGTTAAAACTGCTTACCTGTAGTATACCAATCACCGCATCATGAGCAACGTCTTAACGATCGCGAATGATCCACGCTCGGAATACAGAGCGATGAGCCGAAAGCTCTTTCAGCGAGAGAGGCCTGGAGATCCTCTTTGAAAGTTGTGCATAGCCCAAGGAGGATTACTGGAAACGCTCGAAGCCATGGAATGTCGGACATAGACTTTAATGTAGCTTTGAGAGTGCGATACATCTGTTCCACCATTCCGTTGACCTAGGGGCGGTGGGGTGTCGCCTCGAAGTGTTTCCTTGATCTAGACGAAGAGGGCAGCCTGGAACGACCTTGATAGGCGATGATGTACAGAGGCGAACCAAAAACCAGTAAATGAAAATGATCCATGCGATGGTGGAGGCCATCGTATCCAAGACTGGAAGTATTTGCTATCACCGTGTATATCGATCAAAAATGTGAATACAAACCCAGTTGCCTTTGCAAAGGGGAAAATAGATGGGATACACGTGGATGTAATCCAAGTGAACGTCAGGCGTTTTGAAAATACCAAACTCTGTTCAGTTGTGGAGGTGTACCCTTAAAAGATGACATGACATATATTGCTTGGTTCAGCCAAGACCAAAAGATGCCGCGTGCCGTCCAACTCGGGTCAATAGGCGTTGAGCCAGTTGTTCAGCCACCAGGCTGGTAGTCGAAGCGGATGGCAAACTAGCCGATGAATTCGAGTTGCCTGACGCAGTGAAGCCTTGTCGGAGCGCTGCATCAACGCGAAGATGACCGGGCAATGGTCGGTGTATATTACGAACCAGTGTCCCTTCATGATCTGTTGAACATTCTTGACGTCAGCGAAAACGGCAAGAAATTGCCGCTCGTAAGCGAAATGTCGCTGTTCAACCTAGGACTGTTTTCCGGAGAAGAATTCTAAAGAAGCGCGCCCAATGAGAACGACATATCTCTGTGCATGTTTCAGACATCGGGCAGACAAATATTTTGTCAATGTCAGTTCCGTATAAATGTGCTTATGTCAGGCAAATGTCTATGCCCTCTGTTCGCTGTTGGTCTAAGGCGGCACCGATAGCCATGTTGGAAGAGTCGGCGTGCAAGGTATCCTTTAGGTGATAGAAAGGCTAAAGTGACAACAGAGGGGATGCTCTGTTTGCAGCACACAAACGCAGATTCAATCTCGATTATCCAGCTGACTTCAGATTGGCCTATTTGGCATTTGCCTCAGTTGAGCAGGAGTTTAGCTGCCTAAAGGAGCGGAAGAAGGTCCTCGATAAGATGTTGATATTGAGACGTTGCTGATTTGCCTGGAGTGAAGCCTCTTTGGTATGGGCCGATGATATTCTGGGCGTATGAGGCTATCCGGCCTAGTAAGATAGCGAAGAATATCTTATAGATGGTACTCAGAAACGTGATATCTCTATAATTGCTACACTGTGTGATATTTCCCTTTTTATGTATGAGGCAGATAATGTCTCGTTGCCAATCGACGGCGAAATTGATAAGACTGACTAGGCTGACCCTGACCAATGTGTGAGGCCAGATAAAAGCAGCAGGATCACTCTCACTCTTCTGGCCCTCGAGAAAGTGATCCGTGATGCTGAGGTAAGTGCAAGATCGAGCAGGCGGCGCAAGATCTTGGGCTGCACATCAATGAAGGCAAGGCAAAATATATGGTAGCAACGTCAGCATCGAAAACGAATCAGCCAACAACATCAAACCGCACTGGTCAACCAGGAAGAATAAGGATAGGAGAATACAGCTTTGAGACCGTTGATACTTTCTCCTATCTAGGATAGAAAATCACAAACGATAACAGTTACGATGAGGAAATCCGCGCAAATTGTCAGCCAACAGAGCCTATTTCAGCTTACAAAAACTGTTCCGCTCGAAACGTCTCACCATAGGGTCAAAGCTCTTACTGTACAAGACAATGGAACTTGCCAGTCCTCATGTATTCCTCAGAGACTTGGGTTCTTAGCAAGAAGAACTGCGAACTCTTGGCCGCATTCGAGAGAAGAATCCTCCGATGAATTTTTGGCCACCAACATGAGGATGGACATAGCCTACATAACGACGAAATCTATGATACCATGACGTTAGGTGGGCGGGTCACTTAATCCGTATGAATAAGGGTGATCCAACCCGGAAAGACTATAAGGGCAATATCTATGGTAGAAACAGAAGACGAGGAAGACCCTGCCTAAGATGGAGCGATAGCGTAGGTCAGGACGCCAGACAGCTTTTAGGGATATCGAATTGGTGGACCCCGGCGCAAAACCGGGAGGTCTGGAGTTCCTTATTAAGGCAGGCCTAGACCGGATACCGGTTGTTACGATCTAAGGTGGAACGCTATCGAAGGTTTTGATGAGGCTGCCTGCAGTACATGACTCGGCGGCGAGTAACCTGACGACAAGTCGCTTCGGAATGAGAGCCGGTGTGCACTAAGAAAGAGGTTGCATGGTTGCAATCCGATATGTCAAAACCGTTGCCCACCGAATAGAAAGCCGGCGGCTTTAGCCTATCGACATGCGGGAAGCACCGACTTAAGCAAGAAAGATGCAAGGCTACCTGCAGCGTCGAGCCAACGTATCGAATTTGATATGATACCAACAATAACCGCTCATATTTGCTGTTACACGAGAACGACCGCGTAGTGATGCTGAAAGGCTTTTGCAAAACTCGGAAAGCTTCACGATGGCGACAGCAGGTGCGGTGGTAAGGTATAAACTGTTGATAGTAGCACGCGGATATTCTTTTTATTTTTCTTTGGCTTTTATTCCGGCACCCGCCATGATCGGTTGTGCCATTTTATTTAATCAATGGTCTAATATGGATATAGTCATGAGGCCTTCCAATCGCCATTCAGCATATCAAATCACTATTGTTTCGGCAGCCTTTTCGAAGTGAATTCTCCTTAGCGCGAATTACGTGACTATACCGTTGAAGACGTCTTTCTTGCATTTTTTCTACCATCGGTATGGATGCAGATATCCTCATTTCGGCTGTAATCAAGGCATGTCGCGCCATTAGTCCAACGCAACAATGGACACGACCATTACCGCAAGACCCTGGTGATTGTCCTTTATAGTCGTTAGCCGACTCAGAACCATAAAGGATGACAGGGCGGACGACATTGCGGTAAATTTTAGATTTGAGACGTTCGTGCGTGCAGCAATTTCATAACGATCGAATTAAAATGTTACTGATTTTTCCCCTGAGGTGGGCTGTCTGTCTAGGTTATCATAGTTTTTGTTACCCTCTAATAAGAGTAATGAGTAATATATGAAATTTAATGCACCTTATCCAGAATCGGCTTTCAAAGTTTTTACGCAAAAATACAATCAATTATTTAGGCATAGATTTCATGACTAGTAGCCCTTAATTTTAGAGTTGTCTGCTAGGAACTTTGTTTATTAAAAATATTGAAAATTCAAAAAGGGGAGAAATAAACTATTTGTATCTTTTTCTATGAATGAAGCAAATATCTATTCAGAATCCCATTGTTGATGATTAGAAATTCGAAACATGTTCGGCCGTATATAGAAAATAATTACATCCACAGCCAGTAACCGCAATAAAACATCCCCAAAAAGCAGGCAGCAAGTAGATGCACATATTGTCCGTTTATTAACTAATTTAACCTTTTTCTCACGTAGCTTTTATCGTGCTTAGAACATCAGTTGAGATTTGTTGACTGCTTGTCATAACAAGGCAAATACTCTTCTGAAGCGGTAACAATTGAGGGGGCTATTAAGAGGCTATTGACAAAGTACTCCGAATTTAATAAAGACAATTAACAGTCCAGATAAGTTTTTACATATACTTGCAGCTGAACAATAACAATAAAGATTTGTGGAGAAGATTAAATTTGAATTGTTGGTGAATGAATTCTAAATGCACAAAATACCACCAATTGTGATTCCAAGCCGAAGAATACAAAAGGTATTTCCGCCTACCAGGATTTATAAATGACTTGAAAATCCAAATGACAGACACAAATTGATTCCAGTACAGCATGAAACTAATGCGTTTGCTAAATAAAAAGCCTTTCATTCGCAAAAAAGGCAGGGGGAGACGAGGAATTTATCCACAGATGGATTATTGCGTTATTTTTCTTTTCCAAGTGCCCAATATCACCCAAAGGGTAAGGAAGACTAAGGTAAATTGAGACTGCGCTACTTTACATTTTTACCGACCTTTCCCGCTATTAGATAAAATCTCCAAAACTTTTTCAATTCTACGTATCTTTTGGGAGTGGCTAGCAAGCCGTCAATATCCAACGACCGTAGTGCCTCAGTAGTGGAAACCTTGGGTATTGTGGCGTCAAATGTGCATACGGGAGTGACGAGATCTGGTTCCATCGACGGGCCCATTCAAAAGGGGTTCAACTCTTGGTAGATCGCCATCATTGCGCGCGATTGAAAATGCGATTCCAGTAGGGACAGTGTAGCGGGAAGACATGGAAAGGGTCGCACTAGGTAACGAAATCAAGGAGCTCTGCGAATATTTCATAGAGCCATTCACTACAATAGAAGTGGCATGATACGTGGCATCAGGTTGGCATATAGCAATCCCCGGGATGAAAGAGGAGTGAAAGGCGAAAAAGCAAGCTAGACAACGGAAGTGACGCCCATACAACACGCGGGAGAGGAGAAATCGGGGAAGAAGTTGAATGGATGAAAAATGAAGAAAGCAGCAAAGAAAGAGAAACAGGTCGAAAACTCAACGCTTCTAGTATGAAAGGTTTTGTATATTTCTGGTGTAAGAACATTTGAGTACAGAACTGTTCCATAAGTACTTAGCTTCAATTGTATATGCATTCACCAGGTCAGACTACTCACTTTCGTGTGATATTGATATTTAGTGTTTTGCAGTAAATTCGGGTCCAGACACCTGAGTGGTTAGAGCAGAAGGCCTTCGTACGGAATGTCGGGATTGAAATCTTACCAATGGCAGTCGAATTTGTATCGTGACGTCGGATGCGAGTCGACTGTGAATGAGTACCTGAGTCAAATCAGGGTAATAATCTCGAGCCAGCGCATACAGCTTTGTTAGTAATAGACCGGTTCCCACCAAACTTTGCAATATCATGCTTTATATTATAACCCATATGCAAGCTGTAGGACAAACTTAAAGAGGTTTCCAACCAATTTCGCAAACAAATTAGTAATATATTATACCATTCCGAGTGATCGCAATCGGAACCGAATTTTCTCTAATACTAGCACCAACTGCCAAGCATTTAGGCTCGGACAATCCTACCTACCGAAAAGATAAAAGGACTCCGATGGTGGTGGCCGGTGGTAAGCTAATTGGAGAGTCCATCAGTGGATGTGTGATAGTCCGAGGACATCTAAGGAAGCCTTACGGGATTTACATGCAATATTTGTAGTTGAAAATATTCTGGAAACTACACCAGTGGCCAGTGGCTTATAATTCACCTTCTTTTCCACGTATTTCTATTCAATGTGGGAAATAGCAACATCAATACTATACGCGGAGTGATCCGTCTTGTGAATTAGCAACACGTCAGGCTTGTGGTGTGATATATGGCGATTAATTGAAACTGCTATTATTAACTTAGTAACGCTGCTATTAACTACATATTTGAAAAGATATCGGCATGGAGAGTATTTTCTGGCACCATAAAGTGGCAACTTCGCGATTTTTTTTTCAGATTTCAAAAAAGATCCCAGCCTTGGTAAGCACTAATCGAGGCCTTTCATTTGATACTCCACTTGACTATATTCGACAATATTGCATGTATGCGAACCACCCTATTAAACTCAATGTAGAGCGATGTTACCTACCGCATGCGGGGAAATTCCCAGTTCCCACCTTTTCACCAAATTTCCTATGAATGGGAGTAGCCATTTCTGAGATAAAAGGTGTTACAGACAGACAGATGGGCAGTAAACCAATTTGAGTAAGGATTTGCTGCATACAAAGCCTTAAAAAGAACCCATCTCTCAAGAAAGTGGAGTAGATGAGGAACACAACTGAGGCTGCCGGCAGAACCCATGGTACCGCAATGCCGAAGAAAGCGACTGACTCCCACAATTATGACGTGACGGCCTGGAAAAAGGTAGCGCCCAAGAAATGGAGAGATAATATTAGGCGCATTAGACAGTCCCAGAAGGGAGACATGCGTTGGAGCTCAACAACTCCAAGAATGTATGAGGACACCCCATCGAGGAGGAGATTCGCTACAAAATAAGATAGCAACGTTATCTGATTACAAGAGTCAACGGCAAAAATGCTGAAGAAAATGCTATCATCAGGCTGCATGTGAGGCTAAACCCTAAATGTTTGCAGCAAGATGGATAATACCAGGTTGGGTTATGTATCGCGTTAAATAGTTGGCGATACTGAAATGATGCTTTGGCTTCGGCAGTGTCAAACTGAACAAAGGAAAACAAGGTGCGGACCACCGGCATAATGCATGCAGCAGCATGTGCCCAGAATAAAGAAAAGCCCTCAACACAAATTGCAGATGAGGTTGATAACAACTGCCGGGCGTTGTAACACTTCGCAGTTATGGGCTTGCCAAAAAGAAACCTTCGAGGGATTTTTCAAAGTGAAAATGAAATAAATCCAGATATACAACTGCTCTGCTCTATTCAGCGCCCTGGTTCTGGATGCAAGAAAACGTGGGCCAAAAGTCATAGCAGGGGATTTTAATGGGTTGTTATGATAGCTGATATGTTTCATCCAGAATTACATAAGCCGAGCATGAGCATACGGCGAGGGCTCTGGTTCAGGACGTGAGAGTGCAGCAGTCGGAAAACAAATGTGATGTGTTCTGCTCGAAGCATTCACGAAGTTATGCATGGTACTCCCAAATGTTAAGACCTCATTTACTTTCAGAGCAAAGCGCCTATAATGGACCAGACAAATGTGCGTGCTGCATTAGTCAGTAGGGTTGCTTGCCAGATTAATGAGGATTACTATATACCCACAGTGACCACTATGCAATCTGCATGGGAATCGAGGACGAATCGATTTTCAAAAATACCTCTTGCAGAGTACCGGGTGAGTTGCCGGGTCGAGAATACATTCATTTCACTATGGTACGGCCATGGGAAAAGTCAGCCATACCACCTTACCAGGTCTACGTCCAGAAGACGACTGCTCCTCAGTAGGTTATCCAACTGGTAGTGGAAGAAGGATATTGCAAATCTGCGAGCCGCATGTTTCCAGCGTAATGTAATGATAAGAGTGGAATAGGAGATCAGGTCGATCATCCTGAGTGGCCGATAACGACCTAGAGGGCAGAGCTATACCAAAAATCTAAACAAATTGGCTAAATTGACCGTGAAGGTCCGCCCACAAAGATTGAAGCTCTATCAAAGTGCTCGGTCGACACGTTCTTGCACGCCTCTGTGCTAGCCAGGCTCGGGAATGTGGGGGGTCCTTTGAGCGCTTTGATACCTCACGCTTCATTACTCAAAACAACGTGCCTTTTCCGATGCGTGGGTCCGCACCGGATTTTAAATTCGCCATTACAACGAATTTCGCGACGGCCTATCGAAGGACAAACAGAACGCGAGCTAACGTTGGAAAATAGAAAGAAAAAAAAAACCGGCTCGACCGCGCGCGTGGAGCCGTAAGCCTCCGGACCCGAGTGCCGCGATTAAGGAGGGGAAGATCCACGACGGATCACTGTCTCAATTGCTGTCTCTTCCGCCTCGGATCTTGTATGAGGCGCGGCCTCTGAGGTTCCCACCCTTCCTCGACATCCTCAGGCCAGTTATTCACTTTGAGGATGTCCCTTAATAGGAATTCCGCGGGAGTAAGGAGGAACGAAAGGGAGGAAGTCCTCAAACTACGATAGGATTATTCAACCACCATTGTTCGTTGTTCAAGCATTCATTAATTATTACAAAAATTATTACAAAAAAAAATGAAAATAGAAAAGAAAATAAACAAACAATGACTTACCCAGATGTCACTCCGAGCTCGGATTGATGCTTCTGGTACTTATTTCCTTTTTACAATTCAATAATATTAATAATAAAAAAAATATATAGTCCTTAGAAAAAAACTAACGTTAATTCACTTCCTCTCTATAATTTCGTACTTCACGTTTTATGTGTTTGTTTTGTTTATACACAGCGCGGGAATTCCGACACTTTACTTCTGCAGCTAAATATTAACTTCATTCATTTGATATTTCAATTATCTGTCTTTTCAATTGTTTTTCTCCTTTTTGCTTTAAATCACTGTGCATTTATCATTTGTTAACGATTGAACGATTTGTCAACGATTTGAACTTATTCTCGGAATCTTCGTTTAAAATACACTTGAGTTAGGGTTTAGCACGATGTGGTGTTAGTTTTCTTGGTCGAATTCTTTTATTTTGCTCGCGAAAATCTTCACACCTTCGGATTAATTATGTTTTTCTGTTCTCCAAGACTTTCTCTCCTCTTCCTTTATTTCTCCTTCTATCAAAATTGAATTCTGTTCCTCTTCCTCCTGTCCTACAACAAAGACCAAGCACCCTCTCCCGTTCTTTTCTTCGTGCACCGCTTCTATTCCCGCTACATAGCCTTTCTCACTAGCTAGGCAATGTTGCGGCAACATGCGCATGCGCCTGCGAATGCGGCAAATCATTCGCCTCTTGTCAAGATCAATTCGCTCGAATGTATTCAATAATGTGCAATCTGCGGCGAACATTAAGGCAAATATTATTAATTAAGAAAGAGCCGAATGAGATTCCGCTCCCGTCACGCAGCCGCGGTCACTACACAAGCTACTATAAGGTCGCTTTTAAAGAAGTCTTTTAAAAGAAGTTTGTGTTATTCTGTTTCCTCGCCACCAAGTCAGCAGAAGTCAAACGGCGGTCAAATTCAACGAGTGCGTATCTCCAGTTACTGAGGATGAACTGTTGAAAATATGTGGTAGGATTAGTGACAATAAAACCTAAAACCCTTGGTTTGGATGGCATCTTTTCGACAATACCTTCCATTTTTGCTTAAAAAAGGATATTCCCTACTGGGTAAAGATAGTAGAAATTTCTGCTGCTATCCGAACCCAATAAGCCACCTGGGTATCCAACATCATATCGCCCAATCTGTTATCTGGATCTGGATAGAATGGGGAAGATGATGGAGAGAATCATTTACAACCTATCACTACCCATCGTCGAAAGGGGTAATCGCCCCTCAGAGCAGAGTATGGATTTCGGCGCACCCACTTTACGGTAAATATTCGTGAACCTCATAAGAGACTCACTAACCTCTGGTGGCTGCTGAGCCGTGATAGCATTGGATGTCGAAAATACATTTAACTCTGCTAATTGCCAAATTAAAGGCCATTGGCTGATATTAGGATTCCTGGATATGCGGCAAGTCTGATAGAGTATTATCTTTCAACGAAACCTCCCTGGTATGGAACAGATGGCGGCCGAAAGATTACATCGCCACAGCGGTGGTACCATAGGGTCCTCTGTATAATATCATGTATAGCATAATGGAGCGATCGAACGACGAACAATTTACCACCCCAGAAATGGCTATAATTGTCGGCTTTTCCGATCGCCAGGCTCTAGTTGTCACAGCAAAGCAACCGGAAATGTGAAGGTCTATGCAACGAAGGCAGTGAGAATGAAGACCTTGCATTAGAGAGCCGGATTGACTCTGGCGAATGAGAAGACGGAATAAACAGTGTAAAGAAAAGCACAATGTGCATACGGTCGTCTCTAAGCCCGCTATCAAATAGTTGATGATGATTGAGGCCAAACCGAGGTTCAACGTTCGTACCAATAGTTATATAATAGTACCACAATAGTTGTAGGGACGCCAAAAATTGGCGTGGTGAAATCCTGCTTTTAACTGGTGTGATGCTATCTATTCTCCTTTACGAGTCGCCTGTATGGACTGAGGTGGTTGCAAACTTGAAGAGGCAGAAATAGGTGATTTTGCCTTGCTGTGATAAAACCCTGTGCCTAAACGACAAACGAGGCAGTACTGGCGGGCATAATCCTAAGTGAGAGAAATTAGTATGCTCTGCCTTACAGGACGTATGAAGAAACACACAGAAGGCAGACATGCGGCCCGCGGAAGCGATAAGATCTCCGACAACGCAGATGCGACGAGACTTCGAAGAGTCGATGGACGCCCAGACTCATTACCAACATTAGAGGGTGGCTTGAGAGGAAACATAGGGAAACCAACTACCATATTACCCAGTTTCTTATGGGGCAAGCTGTGTTCTTCACCCAGTATCTGCATCGCCCATTGGTTGCATAATTCATCGAATTGTCCTGAATGCAGTGGGATATCGGATGATGCTGAGCAGATGCTGCACAGCCTAAGGCACCAGGGACTGAAGGAATCGGAAGATTGCGGCAAAAGTTTCCAGTGCCCTTTCTATAAAACAAATAACATCCTCAGCTGGGAGAATTAAAGAGGAATACCGTTGTTGTGTACATGTTATAAAGTGCTGTCAAACATAATCGATAAAATGAAAAGAAAAATGATTGGCGAATACCAGGGGCGATTTCAATATGGAAAGTGCGCGGTCGATCAAATATTGTCAGCGAAGCAGATACTGGAGAAGTGCTGGGAATATAATGTCGATGTCCATCAAATTTCCGTTGCCTTCATAACTCGTACGACAGTATCGATCCGCTCGTAGAAAATATTGTTTATGGTTTATAAAATTAGCGGACTTGGTGATAAGAAGAATGAAGACTTTAACAAGTCAAGGACCAACTTCGGACTGTAGCCAGTTACCTTTGCTTATATAGCTCAATCAATAACTACGCTGGGGAAACCACATACAAGTGTAATACTTTTCCATGGGATGGCTCCAAATTACTTTAACCTGAGGTTCCATAAATCTATCTAATAACACATCGTTCAATAAGTCCCGGGACTAGCGTAGAAATGGCGCTAATAATGCCATTTATATACCAAGGCTCAGAAGTACCAACCTTTAGATAAGATGTGTCAAAATTTGATGTAATTCGAAACATAACCAAGAAAGCTATAGTGGTTAAACTGACGCTACCTCTGCAATCGTGAAAAAATGGACCAAAACGAGTTTCGTGTGTTGATAAAACATTGTTTTCTAATGGGGAAAAAACACTGTTCAAGCTTAGCAATGGCTTGAAAAACGTTATCCGGACTCTACTCCGTCGAAAATAACCATTTGTCGGTGGTTTTCGACGTGAAACGCGGTCGTGCTGATACAAATTATGCGGAACGTTCGGGTCGGCCAAATGAGGGAGTAACTCCCGAAAACACCAAGCAAGTATTGAAAATCGTGGGTGACCGCAAAATGAAAGTGCGCGAGATAGCTAAGATGGTGAACATATCAACTGGTAGTGCATTTACTATTTTGCACCAAAAATTGGCTATGAAAAAGGTTTTTTCCAAATGGCTGCCGCGTTTGCTCACAATGGAACAAAAGCAACAAAGTATCAATGATTCGAAGAGCTGTTTGGCACTGTTTACTCGCAATAAACAGGATTTTTTGCGTCGATATGTGGCAGTGGACGAAACATGGATTCACCATTTCACTCCGGAGTAAAGTCGGCAGTCAGCTGAATGGCGTACGACCGGTAAAAGCCGCCCGAAGCGTCCAAAAACACAACAGTCGGCCGGCAAAGTGATGGCGTCCGAATTCTTGGAATGGTATAATTTTCATTGACTACCTCGAAAAAGGAAAACCATCAATAGCGACTACTACATGGTGTTATTGGATCGTTTGAAGGCCGAAATAGCGAAAAAACGCCCACACATGAAGAAGAAGAAAGTCATCTTTCATCAAGACAACGCACCGTGCCACAAGTCAATCAAAACGATGACCAAATTCAACGAATTAGGCTTCCAACTGCTTCCCCATCCTCCGTACTTGCCGGATCTGGCCCCCAGCGACTGCTGGCTCTTTGCGGATCTCAAAAAGATGCTCCAGGGAAAAAGATTTGGCTCACATCAGGAGGTGATCGCTGCTACTGAGGCTCATTTTGAGTCAAAAGACAAATCGTTCTACAAACATGGTATTGAAAAGTTAGAGAAGCGTTGGAATGATTGTATAACCCTTGAAGGAGATTATGTTGATGAATAATAAAGAATTTTGCCGATAAAATGTTGTTTTCATAGTTAGTCCCGGGACTTACTGAACGATGTGTTAAATACGAAAGTGAGAGTTGATTTTACTTACCCACATGAAGAAGAGACTTAATCCTACCCAGGAGCAATACAAATTTCGTTCTTTGGTCACCTGATAAGAGTAATCCGAGAATTTCAGTGATACCTGAAGGTTATTTTAGGCTTAAAAATAGAATTCGTATCTGGTGGCCCAACAAAAGATAGGCTTTGTATTCATAACACTGACACAGGGTCGCACTGAAGTAGTTCGTATGTTCCACTCCATACATTATAAAAATAATTTCACCCGAAAATCATTTTTCCGTGATAATTCTAGGACATGAACCTAAAATAAGTTTAGCAAAAGAACTGGGAGCTTAGCGGCTTGAAATGAGAAAACTCACCATAGATGTCTACACCACATATGTATCTATGAATGTATATTTGTACGCGTCTCTATCTCAGTAATGTATGAAAATTCATGGGGAAATTGGGATTCAGAATGGGTTATAAAGAGACCGAGGACGAGTCACACCCTCAGAGCCGGGCAATTCGATGAAAACTGAAACAATGGTAGGTAATGCACATTACTCAAGGCGCCGTGGCGGTAATTTGACTTTTAACCTAAACTGCGGAGTCCCATTAGAATCGGGAACGAAGATTCGACGCACAATTTCGGGAGTTTGTATCTAATTCGCTCGAGCTGCACCGAGAGACAATTCCATAGATATTCATGCCCACTTTCGCGTCGGCCCCAACTTCAAACTATTTACTTATTTGCAAACGGCGAGGATTCGATTGTCTTTTGTTTTTGCCACTCATGAGAAAAAAAGAAGTATTCAGTATTCTCGGCGTCTTAGAGTGGAGAAAATGAGGAGGGGGAAACATGAGTGCTAAACTCCTAAGCTTCATTAAAAATGCTGTTTTGATTAATAACATAATTATATAGAGTAAGGATGATAATAAATTAACAAAGTGTACATACATACTAACGATGAACAACCGTCTGTATTTATTTTCATGGAAAAATAGCCCAAGTAGAGAGTATGCTCTACAAAGAAAACTTAAAATCAATTAACAATTCTAAATATTTATGTATTAAACTTTTGGGTGAGTACCTAAATATTCCCTCCTTGGACATCACCTTGTCGTGGTGGGGGAGCCTGTAGTAGTTTACTACTACACTAAGGGTGTCCAAAATATGAATATGGAAACGAAGGATATAAACTCTCCAAGTGGTAAGAAGTCACAGACTTCAAGACAAGATCAGTTCACTGCCAACCATCGACCGAGAAGGTCGAGAGTAAAATCAGTGTACACCGAGGTGATAGTTAGTACGTCAGTGTGCGCCAGTGTTCGTCAGTGTGTGACATTCTGTCCACAACAAGACTAAATTTCAGATTTTAAGTGAAAACATAAAACTGTCAAGTGAGTGCAGAAAAGTAAAGGAAGTGAATAACAACTGGAAAACGGTATGAGTGAGATCGATGAAACCGGGTACACTAAAGTGACCCGGAAAAAGCGCAGGAAGGCGACAGATAGCCCGACTGGCGAGAAGACTGAGTCTGAAAACACCGACGACGGAGGCGAAACGGCATCCGAAGCCACTCTTTCAAGCGATTGCGAGGACGAGTCGCAATCTGACTCTGACGGAACGGTGAAGAGCGCCGTGTCCGTTGGGACAATCCAAGAGTCTGTTGCTCTGCGCAAGCAGAACAAGCTGCTTCTGAAGCAGCTCAAGGCAGCTCGCGCAGAGAACCGGCATCTGGCGACCGTCATCGAGTCGCTGGAGGCCACCATCGCCCGGACGTTCGGGCCATCAGCCGCCACGCAGCCAACAACCACGCCAACGGCACCAACAACAACAGCTGAGGTGATGGACACCACTGTCCACACCGAGCAAGCATCGCCGGCACCACTCGCCCTGCCATCCGGGACACAACCTGAGGCCTTCCCTTCACTCAATGTAACAAGAAAACGCCAGCCCGCTGCAGCAACTAAACAGCCAACGACAACACCGAGACAACAGCAGCCGAGACCATCTGCTGCAGTGCCAGCTAAAAAGGAGGTAAGTCGAAAGATTCCTCCACTAGTTGTAGTCGAGCCTTTAGCGACCTTCAAAACGGTGAAAGAATCCATTGCGCGTGCCCTACCCAATAGTTATCTGATTAAAAAATCAGGTAACTCCCACCAAATACTCACCCAAACGCCGGAAGACTACTCGGCAGCCAAAAAAATCCTGGTGGAGAACAAGAACAAGTTCTTCACCTACACCCTTCCCTCCGAAAAAACCACAAGCCTCATCCTTAGAGGCCTGGACGCTTCTTTCTCGCCTGCCGAGATTTTGGATGAACTGAAGGCGCAAGGAGCCTCCAGTGCCATGAGTGTCAAACCCTTCGTCACAACTTGGGCGAAGACCATGAATGTGCAGCTAGATCTGTGGCTGGTCACATTCGACTCCTCGTTCTCGGAGCAACAGATCTCCAGCATCAGGGCGATCCAACATACCCTGGTGCGCTTCGAGCAAATCAATAACAAGCAGGTCTTGCAATGCAAGAACTGCCAACGAGTGGGTCATGCAGCAACAAACTGCCACCTCACATACCGCTGCGTGAAATGTGACGCCGTTCATGGTCCGGGCGAGTGCTCAAAAACACCTGAGCAGGCACCAAAATGTGTGAATTGCGGGGGCAATGACCACCCCGCCAACTATCGAAACTGCCCAATGTTCGTACGAGTTGTGGCGAGGAGGAATGCTCAAAAACGAGCACCACCCACCCGTCCTATTCCTACTCCTAGAAAGATCGACAACCCTGCCTTCACGCGGCCATCTGTGTCCTTCGCAGACACCGTGCGGAGCAGACATCCGTCCGCCCCGGCATCCCAACACCCAAAACCAGCGAACATTTCCAACCCCGATTTCCTCGAGTTCGCCAGGAAATCGCAGGAATTCCTGCAAATGTTCAACGCGATGGTCGGCATTTTAACGTCCAATAATGGATGTTAAGATCATCGAGTTGAACATTAACTCGATCATCGGCCGTGCCCGCAGGCACGAACTCGAGCTATTTCTTGGCGAGCATAAGCCCAACATAGTTCTCCTGTGTGAAACCAGACTGAACTATAGACATAGACCCATTTTCCCAAATTTCAACCTGTACAGAACCGACCGTCCACAGTCCAATCCACTAGGCCGAGACACCTGCGGTGGAACGGCCATCCTTATTTCCGATAAATTCCTTTCCAAACAACTGTTCCCACCGCCCAATAGCTTCAAATCTATTGAGGTCACCCTTATTTCCTTCGAAACCCAATCATCCCTGGTCTTCGTAGCTGCTGTCTACTGTCCCGACCAATCCCTTGATATCCATGACATCCGTTCGATCCTATCCTACTGTGCCGCTCAACCGAGAGCAAACAAATCCTGGTACGTAATTATAGGGGGAGACCTCAACGCCAGGCACCCGTCATGGTTCGATGTACGGTCGAACCAGAACGGGGAAACTCTCCACCGGTTCCTAACCTCCTCCAATCCCAGTATTAACCTCCCCCACTTCAGCCCTGCCCTCCCTTCATTTAACAAAGGGTACTACCATTCCTACCTTGACCACTTCCTAATCAGCAGCAACCTCACCATCAAACCCAATCCCAATACCTATCCCTTCCTGGAAACAGCCCCCGGTATCAGTGACCATGATGCCGTCGTCTTAGAAATTTCACTCCCCGACAGAGCCACCAGGCCCTCACCCACTTTAGTCCCTGACTTCCAGAAGGCGAACTGGAAACTCATCAACCGAACCCTTAAATCCAGACTTGAGCCACTCCTCCTCCCTACCAACGCAACAGTTTCCAACGACACCATAGATTGGACAGTTCGTCAGTACACTGAAGCAATTCAGCAAGTATGCGACGAACTGATACCTTCTCGGTCCCTCAACTACCGTAACCTCATTTCTCTCCCAGACGATATCCTCGCGGATATCAAATATAAGCGTACCCTAAGGCGGAGGCTATTTAGAAATAGATACTCTCCGCAATCCTCTCCTCTCCGTGACGAAATCCTTTCCCTTGACAGGTCAATCCGCGACAGAATTTTAACTTTATATACCAACCACCTCCACAAACGCCTCTCCAACATCGAGCTGAACCCTGATACCTTCAGGGAGCTCAAAAAAACTTGTCCTCGTCTGGGCAAGCCCTCCCAACAAACCACCATCCTCCCACAGAATATCCCAACTCCCGAAAAAGTGAACATCCTAGCCAACCACTTCCTTCAAGCGCATCATTGCACCCTCCACATTCGCGATCAACACTTTGAAAGTGTTGTGAGCGAATCCATAGGAAAACTCCAATCCACTCCAACTTTTTACCAACCCAGTCCCAACCTAAACCTATTCACTCAACCCCTCACCCATCCCGATGAACATGATAATGTTTCTCCCATCCACTTTGTCAGCCCAAGTTCAGTGGAAGCTGCAATTGCAGCCTCCAAGAACAAAAAATCAGTGGGTCTTGACAAAATCCCGTCCATAGTTCTAAAAAAGTGCGCCCCCAACATTTCCACCACACTCTCCTCGATCATAAACCACTGTATCCTCAACGCTCACTTCCCCACAGAATGGAAAAATGCTCGCATAGTTCCCGTCCCAAAAAAGAACCTTAATCCACTCAATCCCGATAGCTACAGGCCTATCTCGATCCTTTCTTCCACCACCAAAATCTTCGAGCGGATTATCAAATCCCTCATAGACGAGCATTGCACCTCCAACAATACTCTACCAGAGTTCCAATTCGCCAACCGAACTAAACACTCGGTTGAGCACGCGCTACTTGTCCTCAAGACTGATATCCTCCTGGGTATCAATCGAAGGACACCCACCATAGCCTGTCTCCTTGATCTAAGGAAAGCTTTCGACTCCGTATGGCAATACGGACTCACGTACAAGCTTTCCGAAATCCTCAACTTCCATCCGCACCTCTGCAAGCTAATACTTAGCTTTCTAGATGGGCGGAAATCCTTAGTGAGCATCCAGCAGCACCTTTCCGCATCATATACCTGCCCAGCCGGCATTCCCCAGGGTTCAGTCCTGTCTGCAACACTTTTCTCGCTGTTCACCGCAGACATCCCCAAACCACCTCCACACTCGTGTCCCATCCAAATCCTACAATACGCGGATGACCTCATCATTTACACAGCCACCAAAGACATCTCCCGTGGTGAAGCACGTCTGAATGCTTATTTGGACGAACTTTACCACTATTTCACCCGTTGGAAACTTTCCCTGAATCCCGACAAGTGTGAGACCATCGTCTTCCATGGAGACATGAAAATGACTCCGAAGATGTGGAGTGATGCCAGATCACTAGCACTTTCAATCCACGACCAGCCCATTCCCACTGTTAAAGAAGTCACCTACCTTGGGGTGACAATGACCTCCCGCCTCTCCCACGTCCCTCACATCACGAAGGCACTAGGCCGTGCAACTGGTGCCCTCCGGTCCCTGTATCCTATCCTTAAATACAACGTCCCGACTCCAAGAAAGGTTAAGCTGTTTTGCTATAAACAGCTTATCCGCCCACTCCTCATCTTCGGCTTCATTTTCTGGTCCGACTGCTCCCCATCCCAAATGGAGCGACTCCGCCTAAGAGAGCGCAGGATCTTTCGCCACTGCGCCAACATCTTCAAGAACGAGGACCGCTCCAAATACATTTCCAACCAGATCCTCTATGAATCCTGCCAAACCCCACGCATCGACGCCTTCCTTACCCGTCTTGCCCTCAACTTCCTGACCAAGTGCCAAGCCCACCCCAATCCCCTTGTTACCAATGCCATGCAGATCGAGATCGTTGAAGATAACCTTCTCCGAACTCATCTGTTCCCTCAGATCCTTCTATCTCTCCAGTCCCAGAACCGTCTGTTCGATTCCCTAGGTAGAGTAGTCTTCTACACAGGCAATTTCTCCGACTCCCAATTTTTTAAACCTTCCCATCATTAGCGCCCCTCCTAGCTTTTAATTCCCATCCCTCTCCCGCACGCATCCCATCCTACCCCAGTCCTTCTCCCTCCTAGTCCCATCCCTTTTTAACATATGCTCAACGAGTGGAGGTTTTTTCCGATTTTCCTCCAAACAGCTTGTTATATTTTCAAAATGTATTCTTTAGTAATAAGTTAGTTTAAGCCATAGTCTATACCTTAGATTAAGCGTAGCTGTTAAGGTAGTACATAAGTTAGGTTAATTTAGTATTGTAACTTTATAGGGTAAATAAAATTGTTGTTTTGCGAAAATTGTTGTTTTGAGTCACAGACTTCGAATCCACCCGCGATCATAAGCAATCATGTCGCGGCCGAGGCGCGGATTTTGGAGGCCTCACCACATTCATACTCGCCTATAGATAAATCTGTAGAAGGAATGATTTCCGACTCAGTGGAAAGCTTGCATTTAGTGCCTACGGTGAAGTTAGCCAGAAAAGAAACTCTCAAATTGGGAGAAACTGGAAATCCGACTACGGCCGGCCCGTCCGCGATACTACAGCCCAAATCTACCCCCAAACGGAAGAGGAAGGCTCGGCAGAAGGGAACTTCCTCCCTGTCAGAACCTTCTCCCTCATCCTTACCGGGAAGAGCGGAAGAACGGGAAGCTGGTGACGTGGAGCTCTGTTCTGGACTGCTGCCGTGGGAGTTTGCTCCAAGGATGGCAAAATGTCAGAGGGACAATTTACCATCCTCCGGGAATGCCTGTGGAAAAAAATGCTGGAGCCTGGAATGAAGCCACGATTTAACAATCAAGGTTTTCATGGTGGGCTTCTCCATTTGGAGTGCTCTGACGAGGCTGCCTTAAAGTGGCTCCAGCAGGTAATCCCAACTTTGAGTTCCACCGGTCGGCCCAAGTTCACTATTCTGAACGCCGAGCTACGCAGGACAGAACATGTCAGATGTTGGTTACCTGGCCTTCGAAGGAAGTCAGAGGACATCATCCGCATGCTGGGTGAACAGAACCCAGGCATGGACTTTGGACACTGGAGGGTAAAGTTCATGAAAGACGAATCTACAAACGTAGAGGGCTTCAACTTGGTATCCGAACTGGACCAAAAGAGTCTGAATGTGCTCAGGGGAAGTCACCATATGGGGCCCCACTTTTTCCTATATAGACTGAAATTCAATCATATCAGGAAACTGTAGGGCATCATCTCCATTTTGAGAGCGAAGAACAATGATGGTCTTCGACTCACACAACATAGAACAAATTGCAGCATCTTCGGTGCGCTCTCCCACAATGGAGATGCGCGCGGAGGATAGTGCATACAGGGGTGGAACCTCCGTATGGGGGCTCGCACTCGGAAAGGCACTACAGAGTGAATCCTACCTGCTAGTAACTTCTCCTACACCTTCCAAGGAACAGGCGAAAGGAAGGGAAGCCAGAGACGTGAACGGAACTGACTTGATGCCAGTTGAAGTAATTGAATCTATGCAACCCGGACACCGCAAACCAATTAAGGTACTAAGTGGAAAACGGACTAATGCTCTGCGGGATGAGATGAGATCTTTCATGGATGAGAACATGGGAACTGCAGTACTTCCAAGTAAAGCTTTTCTCAGAGAAATCAATCACGAGGGGATCGAGTCTTTGGCGATACGGTGTGGGGGAAACCCCGTCACACGCGGACTGCCGCACACGCTTCTAATTGTTTTCCATAACACAATAGACTAAGTTTATGTCGAAAAACATAAACATTGGTCAAATCAACCTGCAACATGCCAAAGCTCCCTCCTACATGTTGGTAGCGAGAATGACAAAGCTACAGGATTTCCCCTATATATTTCTGGTGCAAGAACCGTTCGATTTAACAGAATCTGTGGCATTGGATCAGTAAAGGGGGCTAGGATCTTCTACAACGAAAGATCCATAAGACCGAGAGCTTGCGTCCTGATGTCAAGACGGTTAGAAGCAACTATGCTGAGACAGTTTTGTTCCCAGGACTTAGCTACGGTCATCATACAATACCAAATAAATGGCAAGAGGAAAAACATCATAGTTGCCCCCGCTTATTTACCCTATGATTCTTTTTATCCTCCACCGACGCAAGAGCTTAGGGATCTGGTGGCGTATGCAGAATCAAGTGGTCTCGAACTCTTAATAGGTCCCGATGCGAATGCTCAACATATTTGTTGGGGCAGTAGCAAATGCAATCCAAGAGGAGAGAAGCTATTTAATTTAATCACTTCAGCTGGTCTTATGACTGCAAACGTAGGGTGCGCCCCTACGTTCGTGGGACCGAGAAGAAGCGAAGCGACCTAACAATCTGTACCTCGAAATTGGGGAGTGCCAGACGAGGTCTCATTGTCAAATCACCGATATCTAGAATTCAATTTGACTATTGCCGGTACAAAGACGGAACCCTAGGAAAATGGATTGGGCAAAGTTCAATGAACTTCTTGGCAATAAAGTACAGTTCCCTAGGTGACTAAGGACTCCTTTGGCGCTGGAAGATGAATTGAAAACTCTGAACTGCACTCTTTTAGAGTGCTATGAAGAGGCTTATCGTATTTCCCGAGGCCAAAGCGGTAAAACGGTTCCTTGGTGGAACCGAGAACTGCAAAAACTCAGGAAATCAACCAGGCGACTTCTAAACCGTGCTTGCAAAAGTAACAAAAACGAAGACTGGTTAAATTGCAAGAACTCACAGCGTGAATATAAGAGGCTCGTTAAGTGTTCGAAACGAGACTCCTTTAGAACGTACTGTGAGGGACTGGAAGGCGAAAGAGAGGCTTCAAGGCTCTGCAGAGTCCTCAAAAGGGATGAGTCGGCCAAGTTGGATCCTCTTAGAAAACCCAACGGTACTTTCACGAGCGTCAGACTGGATTCAGTACAGACCCTCCTGGAAGTACACCACCCGGGTGAACGGGTGAGAGAAGTGGTAGGGGGAGAGTTGGCGGTTCTTGTAACCCCTTCAACACGCAAGTGTTGCAAGGGGAACTGGAACACTGCGAAAGCGGTTGTTACCCATGAAATGGTGAGAGCTGCCATACTGTCCTTTGACCATTTCAAAGCACCTGGCATGGATGACATCTATCCGGCAATGCTAAAGGAGGGTATGGAGCATTTAGAGCGACCTCTAAGAAATACTTTTCGAGAATGTCTTGCTCTGGGCTACGTGTCTTCTTCTTGGCAACAGGTTAAGGTAGTTTTCATACGGAAACCTGGGAAAGATGACTATTCCAATCAGAGTGAAATTATGCAGTGTTTCCAACGATTAATTAATTGAAATAATAAAAACTTGTTGTTTCTTTTTCGTTGGTGTGGGTATTTATTCTTGCAAATACCGATATTTCGGGAACCACTTGTTCCCTTCATCATTGCAAACAACACTATTCTAATTCAAAGAACTTCAGACAGATCAGCTTTACTTCATTCTTGCTGAAAGCTTTGCAGAGACTGGTGGAGCGTCACATTCGTGGAAACGCACTTAGGTCACACCCACTTAGTGAAAACCAACATGCTTACCAACGTGGAAAGTCCTGTGAGTCTGCTCTTCATTCTTTGGTCACAAAGATAGAGGATGCAACTTTGAATCGTGAGTACGCGAGGGGGGTGTTCGTGGACATTGAAGGGGCTTTTGACTGTGCGCCTTTTCAAAAACTTTGTCATGTCGCCAGAGCGTATGGTGTTGATGATGCTTTAATTAAGTGGATTCATGCTATGCTAACGCAGAGATTGCTGTGCGCTGAGGTGGGTGTCGATCTGACGATCTGACTGCAGAAGCAACGAAGGGCTGCCCCAAGGAGGTGTGCTTTCGCCACTTCTGTGGAGTATGCTGAGCGAGTCACTACTATGCGAATGATGACGTGGCTGTGCTTGCTGTTGATCGGGATCTTGGAACGGTGTGTAGGAATACACAACGTGCCGTTGATTTGATATTCAGCTGGTGCCTCAGACATGGTCTGTCAGATAATCTAAATAAAACCACAATGGTTTTATTCACAAAAAGGAGGAAACTGGATGGACTTTGCCTCCCTAAGATGAGGGGTACTACCCTTCAACTCTCCGAAGAAGTGAAATATCTGGGAGTCACTCTAGATAAAAAAACTTCTTTGGAGCAAACATGTAGAGGTAAAGATGAAACGAGCTCTCACAGCTTATGAGCTGTGCAGACGGACCTTTGCCTCGACATGGGGACTCAGGTCTCATGTGGTAATGTGAATATACGTTGCCATCATTAGGGCGATGTTCGTATATGCATCCGTAGTGTGGTGGGTTAAGGTGAGACAAAAAGGTTTTCACCGTAAACTAACAGCACTGCAAAGAACTGTGTGGCTGGGTATCACTGGTGCCATGAGCACGACATCCGGCACAGCTCTGAATGCACTACTCAATTTGCAGCCCCTGGATATATTTATTTAAAGCACTGCAATGAGAGCAGCTCATACACTAATTCAATTGGATCTATGGGGAAACAACGAATGTTGGGGGCCCAGAGCATTGGAAGAGTTACTGGGAGGACTGAATCCAGTTCTTACAATGCCTACCGATTCTTGTGTCCCCATACATCTGTTTGGTAGAAGATACGAGTTTGGAGACCCAGAGGAATGCGTGGCAGGATATACGGAAGTCTTCTACACCGATGAATCAAAAACAGAAGAAGTGAAAGTGTCTCCATGGGCCCCGCCTTTCATAAAAGTGTACTTTATACATCTGATGATGACTTCATACACGTTCTAGAATGCTAAAAATGTAGATGAAATGGAATAATTTGGCTGCCAATAACTTTGTTAATAATAATCAGATTGTGTTCAAACTTTCCAAAATTATGTCCTATATATCAGCTACACCGTTGCCGTTTGTACTTCCAGGATGAACTTGAGGGGGGTTTATGGGTAAATTTCTAAAATATGGTAATATACTATTATTAACTTTATTTGTGCAGATATCGGTACGGGATGTATTTTGAGGCCTAGATTTTGCATGTATCGCTGTGATTTTTTCAGATTTTTCGGTTGGATAGGCTCTGAGAACTTTCACTTTTTGAGGCACACATTTTGAGCCCAGACTCCCCCCCATTCCAATATCAGAAACCAGATCAGTTTGCTAAGTGCTAATTGAGCCCTTTTTTTTGACGATACTTTGTGAAAAAAATTTACACTCCCCATTCGCATGTATGGAAAGCTCCTTTTCAAACTCAACACAAAATGGCATAACTCCCTGCATGTAAAGGGACACACGGAACACATATTCTCACAATAATAATAAATTTCGTAATAATCGGTTCAGCCGCTTTAGTTATCACGGACAGACAGACGGACAGATGGACAGAAGGAGAGACAGAGATTGAACCGACTTTAAAAACGTTTTGTTTCATACAAAACGTTAGAAACAGATTCAGATTTATTTATTGCGTAAAGAAAACGAAATACATGTGAGGTACAAAGATGAGGAGATGAAGATTTTTAAGCACAACTGGACGGGATTGAGCGAGGCGTTTAAAGTAAAGCACAATTCTTTCTCGTTGGTAATAACAACCCGAGAAAGACAGGCAGTTTCATGGAAGTGAATCAGATCCAGATTTGACTAGAATGGCTGTCCCCCTTTGCCTGCGGCATTGCGGAATGTGATGTGTCCGGGAACGTATAGTTTAGCAAGATTGGGGTCAGTTTCCTCAAAGAACTTGCGAAGAGCGAAACGTTTGTCACTTGAAATTACCGAATTAATGTTGAGTGAGAGCGCCATAATTTTGGTTGTCTAGAAATTTGAAGAGGAATGACAAGTACGTTTCGGGTCTATCTTCAGGGGGAAAACGAAGGTAATTGTGATAGAAGTCAGTGATTGTCGCGCAGAGGGAGAAGAATGGCATGTTGATAAGGGAACTGGCTACCAAGAAGAGTCTGAGAATCGATGAGTATAGGGGCGATGAAGAGCTGAAGGTTTCGGGCCTTACTCGACTCTTCGCAACTGCAGGATAACAAGGGGTCAGTGAGGGAGAGGTAGTTCAGCTGGAATGAGGCAGGTTAGGCGGACATTACCGAACAGCGGTTATAGAATAGGGCATGGCGGGAATGCGGGAGACTTTTAACTCTCTCTTTACGTTGGATTGATTGGCTGGGTGACCCAGTGGACCACAGTTTACGCATATAAGGAAAGTGTATTCGTGGGGGAAAATTTTTCCTAGAAAGAGGATTCGCTTCCTCTCTTCTTAATTGTGAAGGAATGACCTTCTGCTTTGGAGGCCTTAATTAATTGGAAGAGTCTCCTGTGGGGGTTTCGACAATTGAGGACTTTAAGCCTGCCGCCCGGCAGATTAGTATCCTCGTATTTAACGGTTTTTACTATGTTCTTAATAACTAGGCCCAGTGCTCTGGCAATGAAGTAGTACCGGAATATCGGCGGGAGAAAGTTAATTCTACTGCTATCCTTAATTACCGGTGGGCTGGCCGAATAGGCAGATTTCGAAGTTCCGGGACGTGCGTGAGTCGTTTCAGAGGGATGCTCATTGTCTGTGAGAAAATGGTAATGGTTTTTGTTTACTGGGGCCTCGGTGTCGGAGATGCCCAAAGCCTTTTATTTTCGCTTGAAGACAGACTTACCTAAGGCAAGTTTGAATTTTTCTTGAAGTCCGTACATGTAATTAATTGAGGAATTTACATCACCGTTCCGACCGTCCGACTGGTCCCCAGGATGGAAGGATAGAAGCTCTGGTCGTCGTCGATGATTATGTGAGGGCAGTCGTCAATCATGCCTTCGACCGTAACGGCCTTGGCGACCCGATGTGTGATGATGTTAGAAGTTTCCTGTCCATGGCAGCAACGGTGTATGCTGATTGCCGTCCTTTACATGTTGCAGTTTAGGGTCGCTTGAGTAGGAGTGGGTTCCCGTGGGAGGCTTTTTTCGATTTCACTTTGTTGTCGAGTCAAACACGTGGACTAAACCTCCAACTATCGCTAGTTACCCGTTAAACCGGCTTAACTATTGAATTAAGACATTAGAAAACTTCGCAACGCCGCAAAAGCATGACCCAAGCGCAGACACGACCAATCGGCAGAACGAACCATTCACTATGGTATACAGAAGAGACCTAAGCGGCTAAGAGGCTGACCCCCTTTTAAGCTAGGCGCTAAGAATTCGCCCCAAGCTCTTCGCGGCTTTCATAAAAAGCATGGTTTGCGGTAAGAGTGGTCTTCTTGCCAAACACTTTTGGCTATTGTTTACCAATGAACGCTGTTGCCATCGATTACTGAACTGGGGGCTCCCAGAAAGTTCCACGTATTGTGATTTTGTATTATTGTCGCCCTAGCGATAATAAACACGATGTTTGTATCGGATTTACGCTGAGAATTGCTGCTGGGTGTGCTGTATGTTTCCGATTTCGGACAGAATTTTTCCTGCTACAATAATAAACTGGTTCATATTAAAGTAACGGATCAACTAGCTTTTACTCAGTAGTTTATATATTTCGTTTGGCTTTACTCTTTTCAGTCGTCTCATTATGTCGGCGATATCAGTCAATTTCGGACTTCGTAAATCTCATGTGATCGGTGGCAATGTTTAGTCGCTTGGTTTTTGATGAATTCACTAATCAACTGTACTTTCAAATCCCTATGCAGATCTTCATTTCGAATGAACCATTGAGCGTTTGTTATGCTTCTAAGCGCTTTATTTTGGAACGTTTGTATGACCTGCAGGTTTTCTTCTTTGACACAGCTCCAGAGCTGGGTGCAGTGCGTCCATACAGGCCCTAGGACCTGCTTATAAATTAGCAACTTTTTGTGCTCAGCTAGGAATTCTTCCCCAATAGCCAGTAGAGCTGTCTGTATTTGGCATTTATCTCGTCCTTCTTTAACAGGATGTGCCTTTTGCAGTTGAGCTTAACATTGGGTAGTTATGACACTGAAATATCAAAAAATTCTTCAGGCAGCAATTTATGCAACGGACGTTAATGCTACATCTTATCAAACGCCTCGGCGACATCGAGAAAAATGGTAACAACTGTTTTTGCAGATTGCCAATCCGAATTTGTGAGGTTCCGATACACAATGATTTGCCTCAGCCTCTTGAGAAGAAGTCCTTCAAATAACTTAGTTGTAGTAGGAAGTAGTGATATTAGTCGGTACGAATCGAATCTACTTGGCCCCTTCCCTGGTTTGAGGACCGTTATAACTTCGGCCACTATCCGTTGTCGAGAGATGCATTAATTATATCTAATAATTTGACTAGACAATTCTTTTAGTATCCTCCTTGAAAAAGTTCATAGCCTTGTTAGGTAAAACATTTTGTAATGCTAAGAGTGGATATAACGATCAGGTCGATCATCCTGAGTGGCCGACACCTAGAGGGCAGAGCTATCCCAGAAACCTAAAAAAATTGGCTAAGTTGACCGTGAAGGTCCACCCGCAAAGATTGAAGCTCCATCAAAGTGCTCGGTCGACACGTTCTTGCACGCCTCTGTGCTAGCCAGGCTCGGGAATGTGGGGGTGTCTATTCCAATGCGTGGGTTCGCACCGGATTCTAAAATAGACATTAATAAGGATTTCGCGACGGCCTGGCTAGCACAGAGGCGTGCAAGAACGTGCGCGCGGTCGAGCCGTTTTTTTTTCTTTTCTATTTTCCAATTTTAGTTCGCGTTCTGTTTATCCTTCGATAGGCCGTCGCGAAATCCTTATTAACGTCTATTTTAGAATCCGGTGCGGACCCACGCATCGGAATAGACACGTTGTTTTGTAGTAGTGAAGCGTGAGGGATCAAAGCGCTCAAAGGACCCCCCCGCCCCCACATTCCCGAGCCTGGCTAGCACAGAGGCATGCAAGAACGTGTCGACCGGGTACTTTGATGGAGCTTCAATCTTTGCGGGCTGACCTTCACGGTCAACTTAGCCAATTTGTTTAGATTTCTGGGATAGCTCTGCCCTCTAGGTCGTTATCGGCCACTCAGAATGATCAACTTGATCCTTCTATATCCATTCTTTTACATTACAATTTGTTTTAATTTCTGCCTTCAACTTCTTTAGTTTTACATGGCGAATTAGGTAACGGTCCCCTTTTCTGACTGGGATTAGGCATGTAGCCGGTTGTGTATCTAAAGGCTGGAAAATATTTTCTAGATGTTTCGGGAACCCATTTTCCTGTTTAATAGGTAGGAATTGTTTTCTGGGTCTTTTTAGAGCAGTCTTCCATAGAGAGTTGCCTGTGTCCTTTTGTGATGGCAGATTTGAGATATATCTTGAGGAGAACTTGTTTTTATATTTGTTTATTAAGACCTTTAGCTTTTTTGTTATAAAGTTTAGGGTTTTTTCCTTTCCGTTGTGTGGTTTCTTTGCCATAGTTGGCGAACTCTACGTTTCTCTGCAATTAGTTCGCTAACCTCTGTAAGACAGTCAATATATTTTTTATTCCGTCAATGATGAGTAGGAGTGATTATCCAAGCAGCCTGTTGTATCTTCATTGTAGCAGATAGATCCCCTTATCGCTGGAGTGGAAATTGCACTTTGGTTAGTTGGTTTTGCGTGGTTCAGTTCGTCGTTTTTCGGGAGCAGCCAACTTTGACGGCAGCGGTCCTTTACGTCTTAGCTTCTGTAATTCTTTCGCTACTTCACTGCCTCTGTAATTGGCTGGCCTTTATAATTGGACATTTTGAGAATTGATGGTGACCAGCACATTTCGATTAGAATACCTTCGAGTGTGATTAAAACCTTGGCATCTTTTGCACTGGGGTATTAGGTTGCTGATTTTTCTCAGTGCTTCTATTTTGACCTTCATCTTAAGGATAGCTCTTAAGTTGTGCATTCTGCTTGGGTCTTCACTATTGTCTAACGTAAATTTGAACAGCGCAAGTCCTCGCTTATTGAATCTTGACTCTCCCTTTTCATTGAATTTTTTTCAATATATTCACAGCGACTAGAATCGTAAAACCCTTTTCCTTGGGTTTTCTATAATGTTATCCTTTTGGTACGTTGAGTGCAGTTCCCTAGCCATAACCTTCAGAGGCTTGTGGTTTCATACGTGTATCATTGGATTTTTTCCATATTCGGCTTTTTTGAGAGGGCTCTGTAGTCATCTACGTTTACAGCATGTACTTTCCAAAAATTGTTGTTAAAGCAATTTTTGAGTATTCCTTTATCATGGCTGCCGATAAAAGGCTTTTAACTTTCCGGTACTTATCGATTCCGCTAATATCAATCGGCAGAGAAAGTGTCACTTTCAATTTCGTTAGAGTTTGTATTGACCTTAAATGAATAGGAGGATCAGACGATCATCCTAAGTGGCCGAAAACGACCTAGAGGGCACAGCTATCCCAGAAATCTAAAAAGTTGGCGAAATTGACCGTGAAGGTCCGCCCGCAAAAATTGAAGCTCCATCGGTCGACACGTTCTTGCACGCGCCTGTGCTAGCGAGACTCGGGAATGTGGGGGGATTATTTGAGCGCTTTGATCCCTCACGCGTTATAATTACAAAATTAATGTGTCTTTCCCGATGCGTGGGTCCGCACCGGATTCAGACAATAAACTTAGGAATTCGCGACGGCCTAACGAATAAAAACCAGAACGCGAGCTAAAATTGAAAAACAAAAAAAAACGGCTCCGGACCCGAGTGCCGCGATCACGACGGTAGATTCACGACGGATAACAATTCCGATCATCGCTTCTTCTGTCTCAGATCGTGATTGAGGCGCAGCCGCTGAGGTTTCCACCCTTCCTTGATATCCTCAGGCCATTTTTTTAGAGGAGGAAGAGAGAGGGAGGAAATCCTCAAATCAATCAAAAATGATTTGAAATAATTCGTTGTATATTATTCATGCAAGCAAAACCCAAACATAAAAAAATAGGAGAAAAAAAATTGAAAAGGATAATAATATGTACTAATTACTAAAAGAAATCAATATAGATAAGGGGGAAAAAAATAAAAAAATAAAAAAATAAAAGAAAATGAAATTAATTTTAAAGAAAAATTCAAACTTACATCTGAATCACTCCGAGCTTGGCGTGTCATGTGTAGATGACGCAGTTGGTTTAGTGTTAATGTCTAAAAAAAATGTTTTAAACATTATTTAATTTAAAAATTTACTATTTGCTGCTTAGTTTTCCTTTGGATTTAGAACTTCTGTGGCAATTGATATACACGAGTTCACAAAATTTGTAATAACTGCGAATGAAGTCTGAGCAATTGTCGACAATGGCAGAAGTCAAAACTATGAGTAGCTCCGAAATCATAAAATATGAAAACAATAACGAATGGCTTCCATTAACTTTGTGTTTTTGTTCGAAAAGCAAAATTAGCACCAACCGCTCAACTAATCGAAGGTTTGGGGTTTCAATTAACACCGACTTCTGGACAAGAGTGCCAACCTAAAAAACGCCACAAATCGCAAGCTCTAGGAACCAGTTTTTGATGGAATCACCCACTTTGTTTCTCGGAAGGCATCCAGGAAACAAGGATATTCACGAGATGTTATGACGCTGAGCAATTTCCTTTTTTTCACCTCTGAAAACCGCGTTCGCCTTCGTAGAATTCAAGAAAACCCGCAACAGCCGTAAGTCGACCCCACATTCTTTCTGAACCACGAGTAACTGGGTTTTTTTGAAGGTGGCTGTGCCCGGAATATTTATTTCTGGAATGATGGCACCTATTAACTGGCCACAGGAGCTGTGTGATGACTTTCGTGCGTGTTGCGGAAAATTCCAGGAATCATGTTAAGCCCGCAAAAGTGATGACCAAATTCTGTTCCTAAACTTTTTACTTCACGGTCGGTGCAATGCTAAATGGTGATACAAATGGGACTCTCATCCATGATAATGCGCAACCTAAGAATGAAAGTGAAATCGTGGCTGTCACCAACTCATTCAAGGTGAATAAAGTCGCTACAATTACTAAATCCTCCATCAAACTCTTCCCTGTAGCCTTTAAAATTTTTGGACAACTACTTCTCCAAATTATTCTACAATCCTGGCAATCAAAGGTCTTGTTTAATGAGCAGAGGAGAAGGTAATGGAGTGCGATAATGTAGGGATATTGCACCAACGAAGTTCCAGGACTGAATCATCAATGATACATTGCAGAAAAGTGTAAGTGTAGCAACGCAAAAAGAACATTAGCACGGAACAGTCTCAACTTGATATAGATGTTGACATAATTGCATTTGAGGTTTTTGGATGAAACGAGAAAGTCAGATCTAAAGCTGTCAAAGAAGTCATCCCGTGTAACGAAAATTTTTTCTCGCTTGTATAATAAAGATACAAATGTGATTTTTTCACCATATATATTCCCAGTTGTCACAATCTCGACAGATGTCAGATTTTACCTGATATTAGTACTAAATGCCAAGCAGTTAGGCGGGGGACTGGGGATAGCCGATGCTAGGTTAATGGGAGAATCTGTCGAGAACTCCCCGCAACATCGAGCACGTACACCGATTGATCTATTTCTACATGGTTTGAACCAGACTGTGTGAGAGTCCCAGGACATAAGGGAAGCCGTGAGGGATTTAGCTACAACACCTGTAGCTGACAATGTTATGGGAACTACAACCACCCGCTTGAGACGTAAAATTTTTTTGATTTCCCGACCCAGTGGCTCATAGTTCACCTTCTGCTCCACGTATTTCCGTTCAATATTGTTATTATGGTGGATAGCAGTAAAATAATATACGCGAAGCGACCTGTCTTGCTAACTAACAGCACGTCAGGCTGACGCGGTATGTATCGATCAATTACAGGGTGCGTTCGGTATTTGGGGACATGTATATATGTCGCTATAATTTCCCGAAACCATTATTTTTCTTTTTGCTCTTTTTCAGATAAGACATGGAGGACTACAACTTAACTCAAGAAATGAAGACACATGCGGTTATCGTCGCTATATGTGCAAATCAGACCGACTTAGAAACCTCTAATTTTCTTAAGTGCGCTCGTTCATTCGTTCATAAGGTTCGCTGTGAATTGGATGGAAGCATCAGGCGGCGATACAGAATCTGTTGCAAAACGCAAAAAACACGTGCGACGTTTTGACACTGTCCGATCTGCAGAATTTATTCAAAAAGTGCAAATGATCATTGACGAGGACCCTTCAAAATCAATGAGGGCCCTTGCGAGGGAGCTTAATGTTTCTGACCGTCTTATCCGTCAACTTGTCCAAGAAGGTCTCCGATATAAATCCTACATTTTGCGCAGACGTCAGTTTATGTCGAAGCAAACACGGGAACAGCGAGTTATCCGATCAAAACGCCTTCTAAACAAAAGTAAACACCCTGAAGCGCCTGAGATGTTATGTTTTTTTTTTTCTGATGGAAAAAATGTTGACCAAGACCAAAAGGCCAACCGCAGAAATGACAGATGGCTCTGTTATGATCCTACAGAGGTTGCTGTTGTCATGCACACGAAGTTTCCAGCTATTGTTATGGTTTTTGGGTGTTGTAAGCAACAAAGGATATATCATGCCACCTCAGTTATTCACTCAAGAACTTTGAGTGAATTCTGCTGCATACATCGAGACAGTAGTGAAACGCTGGATTGGTAGTGTTCGCGGTGACAGCCCATACATCTTTCAACAAGACTCTGCTTCTTCACACAAAGCGATGGCGACACATGATTGGATGGCTGAAAATTTCCATGACCACATAACACCGAACTTATGGCCGCCTAGCTCCCCAGACCTTAATCCTCTGGATTATTACGTATGGAGCGTAGTTGAGCGTGAACCAACAAACATCCTCATAACACTATTTCTTCTCAGAAGGCTGCAATTAATACCGTTATGGTCAATATGAACAAGGAGCATTTGATTCGGACCCGGATCGAAGAGGTTATTGCAGCTAATGGAAATTTTATGGAATGAGTTTATCGACATTATAGTAAGTTAATGTTGTGTAAAAAAATTCGTCAAGTTTCATTCATTCATGTTCAAGGTAAAAGCTAATTAGTTTTATTTTCAAGTTATCCTCAAATACCGTATGTATCCTGTAGAACTTGCCGGTCCCAATACATGCGGTAAACAGAACTATAATGTATTGCCTGCGACTCATATCGGTAATGCGGACATGTCCCCGTGATCAGCCCATCCATGTATGTAAGATTTTGATAAATCACCTTACATACAACATTGTACCGGTTCGTTGATTGCATTGCATTACAGTGTAGCCAGAAATTAGGTAGTCCAACGTTCCTAACGCCAAACCACACATTCTGCGCTGGTCGTTTTCCACCCGCTCTCTCACTATAAGCTCTTTGTAAGCTCAGGTGGCGACCTGAGTAGCACACATGAATCCCTCCGTCCCCAGCACACAGCTGACAAGTGCAAATCGACAAATGGCTGCCAAAGACAATTCACGTGTTTACCGTGCATTGCCTTTGACTTCCATTCATCGATCCACTTTTGGTCCGACTTCACCCCACTCAGAGGATTGAAAGGTCGATCCTTCAAGTTAAGTGGAGTCAGCCCACAATCTACCTTACAAAGGGCTGCATGGCTGCTCTTTGCTGTAAAAATAAGCGCGTAGCGAGTCTTCTGATTCCACGAGCCAATTTCATCTGCTGCATGGTAGAGTTTGGATGTTGCATTTGAAATTTGGACATAGTAATCCGTATCCGTCGCTGGACGTTTTCCAGATCGAATGCATATGCCAGTCAGGGGTTGCGAATAAGTTCAGTGCGTTTTTTAAGGTTTCGTTTTTAAAACAAAACCTTATTAAAATCGGTTCAATGTCTGTCTGTCTGTCCGTCTGTCTATCTGTCTGTCTGTCACAGGCACTTTTCTCAGAAGCGGCTATACCGATTGACACGAAATTTGGTGAGAAGGTGGGACCTGTGGACCCCCAGACATGTAGTGAGTGATATCCTCCTACGTTGAGAGCATGTAAAAGGGGGGTGTGACATTTTTTTTTCACAAAATATAGGCATGTGGGGTATCAAATGAGGTCTCGATTAGTACTTTTCGAAGCCGGTCTTAGTTTTGAGATTTGTTAAAAAGGCGGGAAGTGGGAGGGGTGCAAAGTGATGATTTCTTTAACGGAGCCATTCTCAGAAACTACCCAACAGAAAAATCTGAAAAAATTCATGAAGCTGCCTCTATACGGTGCCCAGACCTCAAAATACTCTCCATATCGATATCTGTTCAAATTAAGTTAATAATAGTATATTGCCATATTTTTGGGAAAATTGAGTAAAACCCCCCTTAAGTTTATCTCAAAGTTATAAAGTTGGTAGTAGTATAAAATATAATATGAAGCATATTATCTCCAAGTTTGATCAAAATCATACTATTAGTAACAAAGTTACAGTAACTCAAAGTTGCATTTACAGTGTAAATTTACAAGCTGAAGTATTAATTCTGACTAAATGCATATTCTTAACGGACTACATACAAATGGGATAGTTCTACACTCAAATATACCCATAGAGGAAGCAAACAAAACCTTTCATACCTGATGCGCCCAGCTTCCGGTCTCCCGACTTGTTTTATTCTTCTCCTAGAGATGCTAAAGATCACCAACTCGAGCATGGGTTCCTTGCAGAATTCCTGGGTGTTTGTAAAAGTCTGTCTCGGTCATAGTTAGGATATAGGGGCCACCAATGCTATGTGTGGCATGCGGCTCGTGATGGCCTTTGCGGATGGTTTGGATTCGACAGTTGTCTAATTCAACTTCCATCCGAATATCACGGCTAAGCATGTCTACTATTCGCAGTAGACTTCTGAGGTGGTGGTCAGTATGCATTTTTTGTCATCTAAGTACATCCAGCATGTCAGTTTGCACTTAGCAAGTAGCGCGTATTTGATTGGATAACCATAACCTGTAGCATCATTAAGTAGCCATGAAAGGAGGTTCACTCCCATTCAAAACCAAAGGGGACTCAATGTATCTCCCTGGAAGATGTCCTTCCGTATAAGAATGGGAAGGTATCAGCACTCTGAGGTAAATGCGCTGATAAGGTGGTACGCCACCATTTTATGATTGTCACCAAAAAATTTATTAGTTTCGAATCAATACGATATAAATGCAGCACATCGATTAGCCAGCCTTAGCATAATCAATACAAGAACTAAAGCCTCTAGTTACTTACAACCCCTTGACCTGACCCGGCAGCTCTTCTGCTTCTCGGACAGAATGTTATTGGTTTCGAGGTGCGCATTGACCTTTCCACTAATAATGCACGATATGAATTGTAGAGAGTTGGTAAGCCAATAATCCGCCTTGTGTCTGCGAGGTCCTGCACTATGGCAAAGTGCATAGCGGGCACCTTCGACGATAATCCACTCAGCATGCTAGGCGACTAACTTCCGAAGTCCACTCCAATATTTTTTTCGCTTCCATTACCGAAAACTGCACTGTCTGGACGCTCTGTTGGAATGCGTGGAGTAAACTGAAAAGGCTGTGCTAGTTCCTTGCGTGCGAGCTATGTATATGTCATCAGATAACAACGTAACTAAAATACTTAGTCAGATAAATTCCAACCTAAGTAATAAAAATAATATCTAGAAAATCCAAACCAACAAAATTCATTTGGAAACTAAAAATTGGACACCTGTCTAAAGTCTAGACACAATGTCAGCAGATGTCAGATTTCATCAAATTCCAAAAATGCAAGTGTACACCGGTAAGTTGCATCAGCATAATTAGAGTATATAAACCACGTAAACGTAACACTCGCCCCATTCAAGTTGTACTCTCATTAGCTGAAACTCTGTCCAAGCTTTTTTTGAATAAAGTATAATTAGTTCGAGAATTGTCTAGTTCTTTTTTTGTTCAGTGCACCCGCTCGCTACATAACTTGCGTTGCATTCAAGACACGTGTGGAGTGACTTCCGCCATACCGTCACAACCGCCTAAATACGGCAGTAAGTTTCTGCTTTAGTGTATCCAGAATTTCAACCACGGGTGTCACTGGGGATGACATAGTACCGGTAAAGGATGGACAATTCCGTAGCCTACATAACGACGAAATCTATGAGCGATACCATGACCGTCTGGTTGTGGATAAAATTCGGCTCAATAGGTTACGGTGGGCGGGCCACTTAATCCGTATGGATATGGCAATATCTATGGTACGAAAAGAAGACGAGGAAAACCCTGCCTGAGATGGAGCGATGGCATAGATCAGGACGCCAGACAGCTTGCAGGGATATCGAATTGGTGAACCTCGGCGCAAAACCGGGATGTTTGGAGTTCCTTATTAAGGCTGACCGGATACCGGTTGTTACGCCGTTGATGATGATGATGATGAAACCATTTGCATTTTTTTTACTCGTCTGCTGGCATTGCCAGAGCTGATTTGAGCCAGTATAGCAATATTTAAGTTATTTCTCTAACTTTTCTTTAAAACTCTCAATTTAACCTGTATGTTACTTCTTCACAAACGAACTGTTCTGAAATCCAAGGAAGACATCACTGATACATTTATCCAGCAGCGGTTTAAAATAATTAAATCGAAAAAGGATGAAACGCCTTTCAATACTGAGCCCGTGGTGCGCTCGCCGATGGCTGGGACAGAACCGTACAAACGTAGATATTTTTCTAGAAGCGAATAAGCCAATATCCAATTCGGATGAAAATACACACTTTAAACGTCTTTGCTTTTATTAATACTGGTTACAGTTTTTAATTATATTTCTACACAATTATTTCGGAGATAAAGTGAAGTGTGTCCCGTTGGATCGGTTTGAAAAGAACTACGTGCACGTCGCACGACGGTTGGAGCAAGAGAGGCTGACGGCAGAAGAACGATTTCTCTCCATGTTGTTCTTTCTGCCCCCAACCAACGGCACATTCTCACCGCTAGCTCTACACTCCCGTGGCGAGTTATAAAAGTGGAGAGTTCCGCGCCATCTATTTGTTCGCATTCGCAACATTCGAAATAAATTTCGAATGCTGCGAATCCTGCCGTGCCACAATATCTTGCCTTAGTAAGTCACGCTAAAGTTCCAGACAAATTTTCCACGGTTGATATCTTTGGTCATTTATATCGATAACACGAAAGCACATCTTCTGACCATGTAATCTGACTGCCGTAACTGCACCGCAATACACAAGTGATTGTCGCTGTAGTGACGATATATCAGCACACTGTCGAGATCCAATCTTATCATTAATTTGAAATATAATTCTCGAAGTTGCTGGAGATGCATAGAGTCTGGGACCCATTTCCGAGAATTCTATACATTCTTTTTGGTATTCGGATGGTGAAGGAGAGTACTGAAATGGTTGCCTATAGTGCGGGGTGGTGGTATTGATGCGGCCGCGTCTGTCCTCATCGACTCTTGGTAACCAGTTTCCGAATAAGTTCTTTGATGATGATCGGTATTATGTCGCTGCAAGTAATGAAGCGGTACTGGTCTGCTATCCGCTGCAACGTGGATGTCGAACCGTCCCACGATTAGCCGTTTCGACGTCGTGTTGTCCACTATGGGAGCCGTCCGTACTGGACTTCAAATTCCATTGCATTTTATACCTAATGGCCGTCCTGGGACAGTGTCCGGCACTTGTGCAAAGTAGGTCGATACATCTGGCAGAACACTTAATACCAGATGCAAAGCTGAAACTTCTGGAAGTGGGGAACATACTAAGGTTCCTAACGGTTTCAGGCCTGCTTGAGATACTATGATCAACAGGTACACTATAACCAGTAAAAGGGGCACAATAGTTCTTTAAGGACGCTGTGCGACTTTCCCTTAACAGAATAATAATAATAATACCTAATGGCCAGGTATGGTGATAGCTTCCTCAGTGAGTAACCTTCAAGACTGTAAAGTTCGTGCACTTTCCCCGCCTACGTCTTGAGACGCTATCGTGGCGAACAGCCAGACTGAAGTTATCTATCCATCCTTCTTTCACAACCGGGCTTAAGGCTGGCTACGGCCGAGTTCTATTATTTAATTAATTTATTATTTTATTGATTCCTAGGGCGGGGGGGATGCTTTTCCGTTTGGAGTAAATAGTCTTGAAAACTAGTAATCCTTAGAAGTCTGAGCCACAAGTGAGTTTCAGAGTTTCAGAGTTTCACAATTGAGGAAAGAAAACTTCAGTTGAAAGTTCCCATCCTTTTCCAAGATTCCTTCATTTACTTGCAGTGGAATCGCTGTATCCTTCAACGGTGATTAAAAAGGAAACAGTGTTCAGTGATTTAAAAAACAGAATTTCATGTTTATTAAAACGCTTCACGTCTTCAAGTCTTAACTGTTACATAGATAATGTTACTAATTGCTTGTAATATCCTCCCATAAAATGTTAATCACTTTCTCTATACGTACATAATATGATATGCTAGTCACATTGCATATTACATAAAATTTAACACAGTGAATTGTTTTGCCGCTGACAACAGGGTCTGGCGGAGTCTAGTTGTCGGATGCAGTCTACGTAGTTTTGCTTTTCTCAGAATTTCAAGTTTGATGACTAGTTTCAGATTGAAATCAACTTTCTGGTAATAATACTGCGGGTAAAGGTGGTACAATATTGCATTAAACAATCTTCCTGTATTCGAGTGGTAGTAAAAACACCTACATATGATACAACCTAAGGCCAAACAATAGCAGGATATAAAATAAGGCCAATTGATTCAGTAGTAGTGAATGTGCAAATGCAACCACTATGAGTACCTACTTATCCTAATTTGAACTAACTTGTTTTACGCTAATGCTCGTTACACCTAGTGAATATATGCATACCGGAACCATAAACACAAGTTCACATCCATTTTCTCTTAAAAGTTAGGCTAAAATAACATCCAACTTCCGAACGCTGCCATTCGGATTGACAAACTTAAGACACGTTACAAGTTAAACCAAAGTTCAATCTGTAAAAAAGGATTGTGTAATAAAAGCATGTAATAGTAAAATAGACGTTCTCCTATAAAAATATCTCATTCCTTCCATCACATATATGAATTTTTATCACCACCGTTTCGTCCCTCAATCTACTTCTTGTCGGAGCCGTGCTGCAGGCATGACACCGTGTGGTTCATGTCGACTATGACGGAGTCAGACAGGGAGCTCTTGCCATCCAAGTCGGTGTGGCCGTCCATGAGAAGGTGCCCGTTGTGGGTTGGTAGGTCCTAAAAAGGGAAACATTAAATCATTACAAGTTCTTTGATTACTTTGGCATTCAAAATTAGCAACAATGGATATCAAATGTCTATTTATTTTCAGGAACATTAATTGAAAATGGGGACAATACAACATATATTTCTAAAAGTCTATATTTAGGCGAGAATTACAGGTTGGTGTCTTTGATATTCGGTATTCAGCACTTTGCTGAATGTGGATTGTATACTATCTACAATATACAAACAATTTTTGATGGCAAAATTACAAAATAATACGCCATTTTCCTTGTACATTACCGTTTGTACTCTGATCAATAGAAGAATTGTTACATTATGAGTTTAATCGTTTTTAAGCACGCCGTCCACGGTAGGCTTTTCCATATGATGCTGAATCCATTTTTGAATTTTTTTCTTTGGAGGCCAATGGTCTCCTGCGGTATGCCTTCTGGTAAATTTGACAGCTTTCTCTTTGGTAAGAAATGAGGGACGAGCATAAATAGGACGACGCTAGATTTCTTTCCTTATTCGATTTTTAGCACTGAAGAAGGCGACAAGTAAGTCCCAAAATATACATATTTGCGTAAAATGCTCAAGTTAAAAAGGAGAAACTCGAATTTAAATAAATTTTTTTGTATTACTTTACTCACAAGCTCTTTATACGATTTTTTTTAAAGACTCACCAAACGTATATCAGAGTCGAATAAATTGATTAGGTTACGGAGAAACCGTTGTAAAGTGAGCTTGGTTTAACAAAATTTCCCCAGATAAATTTTTATTTGATTTTCCAACGTTTCGCCAAGTTGCCTCGGCATCATCAGAGACTCTAGCCGAACATACAGTTAAATCTGTTATTGGTAGATGGAGTCAATTAGGTTTGGAATTGGAGAGGTTGGGTCATACGTTTCGTTGTGTCCTCTTTCGTACAATATCGTCTGGAGTGCCAGAATACTTATTGTTGATTTCTTTTCTTACTGGTTAGAAAAATGTGGAGGACCTCCATTGTCATCTTTTTTTTTTGAAGTGACTTGACTTGGTTATAAAAGTGGTACATGGTTTTGATTTGCACAATGATGAACCAGTACCATTTTATGGGCGTTTTTAAGATTTTGTGTGAAACAAAGCCTTATGAAAATCGGTTTACTAGCTCGCTGTTTGTCCGTCTGTCTGCCTGTCACACGCATTTTTCTCGGAAACGGTTGTAGCGATTGACACCAAATTCGGTGGAAACATGCGAACTGCGAACGCTCATGTATACAGTTAGATACACCCTTGTACATCGAATTTGAGAGGGGAAGAGGGGGGTCCCCATACATGCAAAAGGGGGGTATACATTTTTTTCACCAAATATAGTAATGTGGGGTATCAAATGAAAGGTTTCAGTTAGTACTTTCCAACGTCAGTCTTAGTTTTGACATTTGTTGGAAAGGTGGGGAGTGCCAGGGGCCCAAAGTGATCATTTCTTTCACGGACCCATTTTCGAACCTACTCAACCGAAAAATTTGAAAAAATCAGGAGGTTGTCACTATATGGTGCCTAGGCTCCGAAATGCCCTTCATACCGATATCTGCTCAAATAAAGTTAATAAGAGTGTATTACTATAATTTTTAGCAATTGATTGGAAAACCTGCGGCAACGTAGTATAGAGCATGACCTTGCCAATTTTCGTGGAAATTGCACTATTATTAAAGAAATTATAAAAGGTTAAAATTATCGTTTCTGTGAAAATTCAAGATTTTGTATGTCACTATTACGCAAAAGTTGATATTCTCACATAATATATGCATATATGGGGTGGGGAAAAAGAAATGTCGTATTTGTGATCGAAATTTGACGCTTTATTTAACATGCTTAGAATTATGCGATTTAAGTCAAATATGGGCCGTTTCATTCGCAAACTTGTTGCCATTTAGAAGACAACTTCATTATCTCCCCTTTATAAACCCCGCCCCCCCCTCCTTATATGCAAAAAAACTCAGACAGCCAGTTTTCACAGGCCTCTTCTGAGGCCAACTTAGTAGTTTTGCATGGACCGGAAGGGATGGTAATCACTTGGTGCCAGGTCCGGACTATACGGTGGGTGCGATAGGACATTTCATCCGAACTCCCGTAGTTTCTGGCGGGTCATCAAAGATGCGTGAGGCCGAGCCTGGTCCTGGTGGAACACAACACCATTCCTATTGACCAATTCTGGCCGCTTCTGGTTAATCGCCTGCTTCAAACGGTCGAGTTGCTCACAGCAGAGGGCTGAATTGAGGAAGCTGCTCAACTATGCAGCTCATAGTGGATGATTCCCTTCTAAATCCCACCAAACACACAGCAAAACCTTCCTGGCCGTTAATCCGGGCTTGGCGATGGTTTGGGCCGGCTCGCCGCGCTTCAACCACGATCTTTTTCGGTTGAGGTTGTCGTACATGATCCGCTTTTCATCACCAGTCACCATCCGCTTCAAAAATGGGGCGAATTCGTTCCGTTTCAGCAGTGCATGGCAGACGTTGATTCGGTCCAACAGATCTTTTTGCGTCAACTCGTGTGGCACCCAAACCTCCAGTTTTTTTTTTAAATCCAGACATCTGTAAATGATTCCAAATGGTTTTATGGTCTATACCCCGTTCCTGTTCAATCGAGCGAATGCTAACATGCCGGTCTACTTGGATGATTTTGACGATTTTATCGGTTTCTACGACGATTGGCCTACCAGTACGGGATGTGTCTTCGACATCTACTACACCAGAACGAAATCGATCGAACCAACGCTGTGCTTTGTGAATCGTTATTATCGTAGTATCGGGCGCATAAACTTCACAAATTTTTTCGGGCGCCTTCGTTTTTACCTCTAAGGTAGTAAAAACGTAAAATATGACGAATTTCTTGCTTGGTGGACTCCATCTTTGACGCGCTATAACTTGAGACTGAAACGTACGATAACAACACTGTCAAAGAGACACTTGTAGCACAGATTGTCGTCTTCAAATCGCCGTATAGTATGACCCGATGCGATAAGTACAACACAAGATATGATTAAGTGTCACCATTTATTCACAAAATACAACATTCTTTTTCCCCAACCCTATATTACGTGCTAGATACTAATGGGACAAATGTCCACTGAAATGTTTTTATCAAAGAAATGCATAAAACATTTCACACCTGAAGCGTGCAGCTTCCGGTTCCGACTAGTTATTCTTTAATACCGATTTGTGCCCAGCAATTCCGTTCTCTAGAAAATGCTTCGCTGTTCCAATATATACGGTCTGTTGGTTGTTCCTTTGCATGGTATCTTGTAAACCACATTCGCTTGGTTGAAGATCGTCTCCGGGCCTTTCAATGTTGATAAGTATATTCCCACATTGGGCGGATTTTGGGCTTTTCTTTTTAATATATTGAACAGAAATCACTGGGACCACTCTATGATGACGTTTGGCACAGGGAGTCTTTCAAAAGATAATAAGGAAAAGTTGTTACAGCGATGTGGGGAGGGGACTAATTTTCAAATTTATTTTAAATCCGACCTTGGCCACCTACAAACGATTTTAAGACAATCAACAAAAACTAAGTTCCGAAGCATGGTGGAAAATTCTCAATCAAAAGTGATTTCTGCAGTAATTGTCCAAAGAACAACAACATTGTAATCACACTAGAAACTGAGTCCAAAAAAGTGAAGGAGGATATGCTAACCCAAGTGAGGCACATAGAGAAGAGATCAGTCAAGGAAACCACAAAAAAAAAGTTCCAGAAATTTAATTCGGAAGCTGCCAAGAAAACGAACGTCTCAGCACTATTGCCAAGGAAGCCCTCTATATCCCGATTACAAATGTAGGTGAAGGAAATATTACCCCGGCAATGGGGAAAAACATACACGTTCAAAACAAAGCAACCAAAAGGACCGTAAGCCGCGATTATAGAGAAAACTTGAACTGCTTTTGCTGTGTTTTGATACATTCCTGTATCAAATGGTTGGCACATGAGGTACAGAGGATACAACACACACGACAGAACGAAACTTACATCGAATACAGCCATGATGCCTAAAATCTATGGACCTCTAAAGGCAACCGGGCAGATTGCTCGTTAAAAGCAATTCTATGAAGCGTGTCTACGCATATGGGTTCTCAAAAGCTATTCCGCGAATTTTGAACCACATGTTTGCATTTTAGCACCAAAACTCCAGGAATTAAGGAAAAATATAAAAGCAGCTTAACCGTCTGGGTTTGGGGTGGTTTTATCGTGAAAAGTTGTCTAAAAGCAGAGCAGTAGAGAGGAAATCCGTGCCCAGGGTGAAAACTAGGCGGAAATTGGGGTCCGTGGTGAATATTATACGGGCATGGGGAAAAATTAAGGTGGCCGGTCCATTATCCTTTTCCATTGAAATTTCTATTCAGAGCCCCGAGAAAACTCCGGGGCAGGGGGAAGCTCCTTTTCCACCCTCTTCTCGTCAGGCCTGCCCAAAAGCAGCTATTCAAATGACTACACGAAACATTCCAAAAATCAATTCTCGGAAATTTTTAAATTTTGCATAGGGGACAACAATATGTTTTTTAACAAGCCCATTGTTATCTATTGGGGAGATGTTGTTACGGTGGGCCTAATAGAAATCGTTATAAAATTACAGTTTAGACAAAAATTACAATTTAGATATGCTGATCATGCTGGAGAGTTCATGTAGGTAAAAAAATCCGGAACTGATCCTCAGCCAAGCGAATGTGCCGTACAAGATACCGCGCGGAGCACGTTTCACCTAATATCAGAAATAAGATCAGCTTCAGTACTAATCGCGCCCTTTCATTTGCTACTGCTGTGAAATAAAAACTTGCACCTCCATTTGTATGTATGGGGAGCCTGGTCCTGCCGAGAAATGGGCAAGGCTTCTTGACGAATGGACGGCGTCAGGAACTAAGCAAGCAAAACAAATACAGGGTGCGGCAGCATAACTTCCTTTTTTAAAATGCGCGCCACTCAGTTAGTTGATGTCATAGCGGAGCGCTAGTTGTCACGTTCAAGAGGAGATACTGTAAAGTTTTATCCCGACACAGTTCAGTCGCCATCATGCGTTGGAATAGTGAGGAGCGTGCCTTTGCCGTTGAGGTTTACATTTCAAGCGGATGTTCGGTTATTGCAACACAGCGTGCATTTCGGAATCGCTTTTATTTAGCCCCGTTGGCTCCCGTCCCAGACCGCAAATCAATTGCTACATGGGTCACTACATTCAGACAAACTGCAAGTGCGACAAAAGGAAGAACTCGAGTCCCTCGGCCCGTTAGATCACCTGAGAACATTGAAGCAGTGAGAGCGTCAATGTTGCGATCGCCACGGCGTTCTGCGCACAAACACGCATCTGCCCTTGGACTATCTGATTGTTCTGTGAGAAGAATTCTTCGTGATGATCTTCGTTTTCATCCCTATAAGATAGCGATAGTGCAGGAACGTTCAGAACGTGACTTCAATTCTCGGATGAACGCGTGTGAGCTTCTTCTTGATGTCATTCCCGAGGGTGCTATTGTTTTTTTAGCGATGAAGCCCATTTTTATTTGTGTGGGTCGGTTAACAAACAAAACATGCGCTACTGGGCTGACAGCAACCCTCGAGAATTGCATCAAAAGCCTTTGCATTCACCCAAAGTCACAGTGTGGTGTGCAATTTCCTCAGCTGGAATTATTGGTCCCTGGTTTTTTGAGGAAAATGAGGTTACAGTGACAGTGAATTCGGACCGGTATGTAAACATGCTACAGAATTGTTTTTTCCCACGGCTAGAAAATTTGGATTTGGGGGACACTTGGTTCCAACAAGACAGTGCAACAGCACACACTTCAAGAGCATCGATGACTGTTTTGAGGGAAGACTTTCCTGAGCGCCTTATCTCAATTAGAGGCGACTTGGAATGACCGGCACGCTCTCCCGATCTGTTCCCTTGTAATTTTTTTCTATGGGGTTTTTTGAAATCCTGTGTTTATGTGAACCGTCCAAGAAGCCTACAAGATTTGAAGACCAACATCCAAGAAGAAATTGCCAACATAACACCTGCTATGCTAACAAGAGTCATGACAAACGCCAGAAATCGGTTTACGCAATTTATGGAGAATGGGAGACGTCGCCTAACAGATTTGATCTTCAAAACAATGTAAATAAAAACTTTAGTCATGTACCTACATTATAAAAAATAAATAAATATTTTCCGATGCATACAATAGTTTTTATTGAGTTTTGAAAAAAGGAAGTTATGCTGCCGCACCCTGTACTTGTCTGCTTGCTAAATATTGGCACGCTAACTGGAAAAACCGAGAAACTCGCAAAAGCCCTTCGAAAAAAGGGCACTGATATCTGCGTTTTGCAAGAAACCAGATGGTTTGGTGCCAAAAGCTGCAACATTGAACGCGAACGCGGTAAAAATGGCTATAAACTTCTCTATTTTGGTAGCCCGCACACTCAATACGGTGTTGGCATTGACATTTCAGAGGGCTTCTGTGATGCCATTAAAGAAGTCGATCGATTTGATGATCGGCTGATGAAGCTCACCATTATATTAGCTGATCGCACTATTCACTTCTTCACCGCATACGCAACAACAGCAGGCTGACCTGATGCCAAGAAAGATGCCTCCTGGCAACTTCTCGATGAAAGGATTTGAAACGTGCCTGCTGATGACTGTATTATCATTGCCGGCGACCTTAATGTGGGTGAAAAGGCAGACGGTAACAGGTGCCATGAGGAAAAGGGTTTGGACCGCGCAATGAGGGTGGCGAGCGTATAATCGATTTTGCGGACTCCTATAACCTTGTACTTATGAATAGATCATCATCATCATCAACGGCGCAACAACCGGTATCCGGTCTAGGCCTGACTTAATAAGGAACTCCAGACATCCCGGTTTTGCGCCGAGCTCCAACAATTCGATATCCCTAAAAGCTGTCTGGCGTCCAGACCTACCCCATCGCTCCATCTCAGGCAGGGTCTGCCTCGTCTTCTTTTTCTGCCATAGATATTGCCCTTATAGACTTTCCGGGTGGGATCATCCTTATCCATACGGATTAAGTGACCCGTCCACCATAACCTATTGAGCCGGATTTTATCCACAACCTGACGGTCATGGTATCGTTCATGGATTTCGTCGTTATGTAGACTACGGAATCGTCCGTCCTCATGTAGGGGGCCAAGAATTCTTCGGAGGATTTTTCTCTGGAACGCGGCCAAATTTTTCTTGCTAAGAACCCAAGTCTCCGAGGAATACATGAGGACTGGCAAGATCATTGTCTTGTACAGTAAGAGCTTTGACCCTGTGTTGAGACTTTTCGAGCGAAACAGTTTTTGTAAGCTGAAATAGGCTCTGTTGGCTGCCAACAACCGTGCGGGGATTTCATTATCGTAGCCGTTATCGGCTGTGAATTTCGACCCTAGATAATAGAGATTATCAACGGTCTCAAAATTGTAGTCTCCTATCTTTATTCTTGATTGCCGTCCTGCGAATTAAGCCACGAATAAAACCGTAAGGAACGCACTGGCCCGCCGCGCATTAAATGGTGGCGATCTCTTCAGAAGAAAAAAAAATCATCTCACTTATCCCATCACCAACCATTACGAATGTGGAATAATCGTGGGAACAAAGACACGATCCACAAAATCTCCTGTGCAACCCTCGGGGTCACCAAGTCAGGTGAGCGGTACATCAACCGCGGCACTTGTCTTTGGAATGACGATGTTGAAATGAAAATCCGTGAAAAGAAACGTCTCTACCACAAGTTTTTGGCAACTTTATAAGAATGCCAACCGGAAAGCAAAGAAAGCGATCTTGTGGTAATGAAGACGAAGATGTTGCGTTGGACTTGTGGCGTGACACGTTTTGATCTCATCCGAAATGAGGATATCCGCGATCAATGTTGCGGCGATCGTGGAAAAACTGCCAGAGAGGCGTCTTCGATGGTAGGTAACGTAATTTGCGCGAACGAAATTCCACTCGCCAAAATTGGTCTGAACATCGAACTCGGTGGTAAGCGACCAAAAGGCAGGCCGAAACAACGGTGGCTTGATACACTGGATGGGGATTTAAAAGCCTCACAATTGCATCCAGATCAGGCATTTGGTAAAATAAAATGGCGAAACCGATCACAACGAGCTGATCCCGCTTATGAACTAGATAAAGGCTGAAGAAAAAGAAGAAGAAGACAGACGGACAAACAGATAGACGTGATGAATGCCTTCTATACTGAAAAGTGGGGCAAAATAATTGCGGGTTCAGTCGAATTGGGTGCTCTCAAATACCTGGTGTGTATAGTCATAGAATTCCCCCGGGAGCAGCTATTGTATTACGATTCGACGATCGACCTAAGACGCATAGAATAACTTGCGAGGTTCAAAAAGAAGCAGTCCTCTGTCCTCTTCTGTGGATAATAATGTACGACGGAATTTTGAAATTGCAAACGAGGCAATTTTTTAGAAAAGATCTTGGCTAGAACACGCTGGTCTAAAGTGATCATTCAGACCCACTGCGCAGTTAAGTGTAGAAGGATTCAATTACGGGTCATTCTGTAATCACCAAATTCATGAACCGAGACCACAAATAGGCCGATAATAAATTTCTTTCCTCATCCGAATTTTAGTACTGAGGAACCTAGCAAAGCTCCCATTTGACAGCAAATGATCGCACTGCGAAAGAAGGCAAAACTCTTTGAGAATAAGGAAATACCCAGACCGCTGGTTGTCATGGTGGCATCTCCACTGGATGCAATAGAATCTTGATCAACGGCGGTTTTCATCACATATTGCAAAAGATGTAAATTTGGTCAAACTAACTTGCAGCTTCGACTGGCAGCAAGGCTGAAAAATTAGCGGTAATGTCCGCACATTTGTTTGGTATAAGAGTCATGGGTTTGCATTTTCAAAGTGTGCAATTATATTGAAATAATTCTCTACCAAGGACTTTTATACTAAATTATGTTCCTTTGTATCCTTCACTAACGCAATAACTAGGGAATCTGGTATCGTATGGAGAATGACGTGATCTTGAACTCTTTACAGGTTGTGGTGCGAATGCTTAATCCTAGAGGAGAGAACCTGTTTGATTTCATCAATCAATTTTCGCCGGGGGAAGGAGATGTGAATTAAATGATGTAACGACTTGAAAGGCTTCGAAGACTTTGAACTTTATTACAGACTCGTGACGGGTGCAAGACGAAACCTAGTGAGCCGGTGTTAGATCTCCTATGGATATTACAGTCAAACAGAATCCAAAGACGGAATCTAACAAGAAAGAACCGAGTGAAATTTAATGAGCTTCTTGATCGTAAAGTGGAACTCGCTTGATGAATAAGGACTTCTGTGGATGAGCTCAGTTGGAAGCTCAGAAGTGCTTACTTTTAGAATCTTTAAAGGGGCCTGCCCAATCACCCAAGCTAAATGAAGCAAAACAGTTTGTTGATGACATAAAGAACTGCAAAAATTCAGAGCAATAAGATACTGCGAAGGAAAGACATATAGAGCTCTCAAATCGGCTGAGTCTGCCAAAGTGACCTATATTACAAAATTGCTACCTTCACAAAGTCAAGAGTTGAGTCATTACATTCTTGGAAATATGTCATTCGAGTGAATATGTGATAAGATTGGATAGGAGAGAATTAGAGCAGTGCCAGTGATCAGTTCTCTAGTCTATAGTGAGTTCGAAGCATTGTGCAGTGATAAAGAAAACGGTAAAGAGCACCAGGATTGACCAGGAAATATCTATTTGGGGAGTCTTGTTTTGATTTATGCGCTCTACCTCTGGCAGAAGGTTGGGATAATTTCTATACCAAAGGCCGGAAAGGTTGATTATTCGAACACAAAGGGCTTCAAACTGATTGATTAGCGTCACGTTGAAAGACACATAGACATTGGGGAGAGTGCACAAGCTAAGCGAAAGCAAAAATGCTAGCGTGGAATCTGCTCTCCACTTCCTTCGAGGACATAGTTGTGAAAGGTGAGAACGCGAAGGAGGAGTTCATCGGCGCTTTCCTTCAGTCTTCTTTTCTCAGTAGAGGCAAATACTACGGTATTGTTTACAAAAAGAGACACTCTGAACCATCTTTGACTACTAAAACTGAAGGGCGTAACCCTTCAGCTTTTCACTGTACGCTCTCATAGACTATGGGTTGTGCAAGGGACATCGGGGCTCATGTTACAACCTGGATATATGTTACCATCATTAGTTCGATGTTCGCTTATTATCATCATCAGCGGCGCAACAACCCGTATGGTGGCTCAGACTGCCTTAATAAGGAGCTCCACACATCCCGGTTTTGCACTGATGTCCAACAATTCGATGCCCTTAAAAGCTGTCTGGCGTCCTAGCCTACGCCATTGCCCCATCTGATCCATGTCTTCTTTTTCTATCGTAGATATTGCCCTTCTAGACTTTTCGGGTTGGATCATCTTAACTCATATGGATTAACTAATCCGCCCACCATAACCGATTGAGCTGGATTTTAACCGCAACCTGGCGGTAGTGATATTGCTAAAAAATTTCGTCATTATGTAAGCTACGGAATCGTACAGCCTCTTATATGGGGTCAAAAATTCCTCAGACGTTTTTCCTCTCAAACGGGGCTAAGAGCTAGCCTTTTTTTCTAAGAACCTAAGTCTCCGAGGAATTTATGAAAACTGGCAAGATCATTGTCTCCGCTTTGACTCTACGGTGAGATGTTTCAAGCGAACAATTTTTGTTAACTGAAATAGACTCCATTGGTTGTCGACAACGATCGTTGTATTGTGTTTCCTTATCTTCATAAGTCCACCGGTGCTACTTCTTATTGTTTCTTTCGTTGTTGCTGCTGGCATTGCCACTGTATATTTTGTTTTGTCCTTATTGATCTGCAGCACAAAATCTAGTACCAAACACCGCTTGGTCGATCCGAATGAAGGCAGCTCGCACATTTTTGGTTGTTCTTCCTATGATGCCGATATCGTTAGCATAGGTTAGTGGTTGGGTAGCCTTGAGGAGAATGGTGCCTCTTGCATTTACCAGGATGCCAGGATAAAAAAATGTATTATAGGGCATCCCCTCGTCTTAAAGGTTGTTGCGTGAATGATGTCGAAAATGATCCTGCTGATTTTATCTGGGTGCGCAAAAAGCCAACCTAATCATTCTTATCAATTTAGTCAAGATCGAGAGAAAGTCTGGCCTGGCTGATTTGTTGCGAGTGAAGCCTGTTTGGTATGCGATGATGATATTCTGGGTATATGGGGTTACCCGGTCTAGCAAGATAGTGGAGAATATCTTACTTGGATGGTACTTAGTAACGTGATAACTCTATAATTGTGCGCTGATTGATATCCCGCTTTTTATATATGGGAACGGTAATGCCTCTTTACTAGTCATCAGTCAGTGATTTCCTGGCCGACATCTCTAGCATTAGTGTGTGAACCGCCTTCTGTAATTTGTCGCCACTATATTTAATCAGCACCGCTGTAATTCAATCGGCACCGGGCGATTTATGATTCCTAACCCGTTGAATTACACGGACTGCTTCTTCCATCATTAGTGGTGGCAGCATTTGTTAGCAAGGCCTCCAACTCGTGGATTGATGAGCAGTTCATCAAAATACTCAATTCATCGCTCCAAAATTCCCATACAGTCGGAAATCAGATAGCTCTTTTTGTCTCAACAGGATGAACGTCGAGTATACACGATCGGTTGACACACGATATAAATCAGGTCCTCAGTCGACCTAAGGAATTTCTGCTCTCCCTCACTGTACTGTAGGCATTCGAAACCAATAAAGTTTTCGGCGACAGTCATGGAAAGGAGATACATCAATCATTGAGCCTTCTTTGGTTTTCCATGGCACCGATACCTCTTTGAGCTGATACACTTGATGCACTAAGCTAATACCAAACATCAGCAGGCAAGTATAGATGGACATTTTAAAAATTCCATGCGCATAGTTAAAAGGTTCAATTGTGATATTTGAATAGAATTTGATTTAGACAAGTGTCGAATTGAAGCGATCGCTAGAGGCCATTATGTTTCGCATGCCGGACATTCTATTGATGACCTCCACATCCAAGCTATAATTGAAAAAGGTTTTTATACTTGTGGACGAATATTGCAAGGACCTAATGTTCTAGCTGTTGTTTCAAAGGATGTTGGCGAGAAATCTCAGAGAAAAAGAAAGTAACGGCTTTTCTTTGCCGGCAAATGTATTCGAAACATTCCCGTGAGGCCTTCCAGCAGCAGATATGGACAACCATGACCAGCCAAATTTTACCGCACGATTAACCTCGAAACATCGCAGGGAAAGGTGTGGTTGACATTTCGGCACAACACCGCCAAATTGACGATGTGATCTTATTTTACTGCAAGTAGCAAGCGCGTGCCTTGTATATAGTTGTTTAAAAGGGAGATTATATGTTGACTCTAATTAACTTGAAGAATAAATCTTTTCGCCCTCTGCGTGTGATGAAGTCGGACCAGGAATGGATCGACCAGTGGAAGTCGAAGAGAATGTATGGTAATCAGGGGGATTGTTTCTGGCAGTTTGTCGAAGAGGTGGCCGTGTGCTGGGGAGTTCTTTGCTGAGGCCGAGAAGTTGGGGTCCACCATCCAGGGCAGTCTGGTCGTCACCTTTTAGAAAGTTTCTTATGAAAGGGCGGGAGAAGAACGACCAGCGCAAACTGTTTAGGTCCGCACCAGAGACGTTGGACAACATGATTTCTAGCTGCACTGTGATGATGCCAACGCAATTCTCGAGCAGGTATAATGCTGTATGTAAGGTAATTTATCACGACCTTGAATAGACATATGAACTCATGGAGGAAACATTCCCGGATTACGGATATAACCAGCAGAGAGTACTCAATGTTCCCCTTTGCGAAGTGTATTTCAACAGGGAAATTTCAACTGACCGCCACATTCCACAGACTAGGATTGATGTTCTGCTATTTGGCGAGACGAATCGCCCCAATATATTATAGGTGGAGAAAAAAGGGAATTATGAGCTGCTGGCTCGGTAAATCAAAGAAATGTAGCATTTTGAGGTGGTGGTTGCCGTCCTCATAATATTGCCAAGTAAAAATATTGACCTACATCCTTTACGGCTTGACTAGATGCCTGCGACTCTCACATACTTGACTTCAAACCACTCAGAAGTACACCACTCTGCAAAAGTGCATCTTTCCAACAACCTGCCATTGGCCTCCAACACCAAGACCCTATTTTGTTTTTTCAGTAAGGGCGATCATTCAAGCCTAACTGTTTGGCACTCATTATTAATGTAAGGTAAAATCTGGAATATGAGAATACCTGATTTAACAAAAGGTCCCATTTAGACATACACTTTAAAGTGTGTTGTAGTCCGGGATTTCTATACGAATAGCGAGAGACTGCTTCTAGTGATCAACATTACATTATTGTTACTCTGATTTGACTCAGCCATTCGCATCTGGGTTGACTGATGTCCCCTGTCAGTCTACGTAAAGACTAGAAGCAATGATGGCTGCCTTGTGATTGTAGAGACAAATATGATGCCCTAGATCCCTTGTATTCATGGTTATATGGAATGGTACCCATTGTCAAGATATTGTAAGGGAGAAACCTCCGATAAGGGTCATGTCATCTGCGCTGAGGATAGCTCGTTACTTGTCTAAACATCTTAGCTGATGAAAAACAACCCAAAAGTCGATCAAAACGGAAAGTTCGATATTTGACTCTACGTGAACAAGTCTTACGGTCGAACAGAGAGGCGAACCAATTGGCTTTGAACTAGACCAGAACAAGTGAGAATAAGTTGCTCTCCGTTTAGTCCGGTCCGACATTAACTTGATGTGGACTTATAACAGGATTTCTCATTTCCTAAACGGTAAAGGGACGTCAGCATAAACAGAGGATATTTGCAGAATTTTTTCGAAATAGCTTAAAGGTTGTACCGACTTTTGGGAACTAAAACTATCAATGGAAAAATTATCCTTAGCACACAAATCATTCCCCCACTCCCAACCTGAACTACTTTCTTTACATGAAACAGTGGCAAACACACAGTCGATATTTGTCCAGATATCCTTTTCAAAACGTTGATGAAGTTCTAGAAAATAAAGGGGTTATAAACTGCGAATTTCAGTACATTGCTCTCCAAAAAGAAGAAGAAAAAGTGAACGATATTGCACCTACTCGAGCAGCACATGTTCATATGTCCAGCACGATTGAGAAAATTATACACTCGGATGCTATGCGTATTAGCAGTTACCGGGTTAACAGGGTGTAATCCTACTTTTATCACTAGGAGACAGTACTACGGCTTCAAAAACAAAAAATTAATAGTACATATCCCAGCTGTGCACTAAGGTTATATTAGTAGAAAGTGTATTAGTTGAGGTAATGAATTTAATAACGCGATTCGTCGTCATTTACACACTCACCGAATACAAAACGGCCGCATCCAAAGCCATGAGTTCCTTCTTCGATAGGTGTTCCACAATAGCTGCCGCATAACAATCCCCTAACATGTTGTTTGTAGTTCGAATGCGGTCCCTGTGAACATAAAATGGTTAACCTTTTCCAAAACTGCCTTTAAACTTTCTAGGATACTTACACAAACCAGTCTATGGCGAATAGCAAGGTTACATCCTGAACTGGTGCATCAATAGCTGACAAAACTACGAGGAGCAATACTAAAGCGGCGCTAGGAACACTGGCGGAACTCATGGAAGCAGCCGTTGAAGTCAGCAGAACGGTAACCAGCTCCCCAAATCCCAGTGTCATTCCACTCATTTGGGCAATGAAAATCGATGCCACTGCAATGAACAGAGCGGTCCCGTCCATGTTAATGTTGCATCCGATTGGCAGCACGAAGCGGGTTATCCTCTGATCGATTTTCAGCTTTTCGTTCATGCAACGGAATGTTATTGGTAAGGCTGCAGCTCTGCATTGTGTTTGGTAGGGTTTCGCTTTAAACGATTCAATACATTGAGATAAATATTTTAAAAAATCTTACGTTGATGCAGTGGCAAATGCAGTGAGCATTGCATGTATAAGTCCGAAATAAAACTTGAAAGGGTTGCGTCGCAACACTAGAAAGTAGATCAGTTGCAATATGATCAACTGATAGAAGAACACACCGGATGCAACGGTCAAAATGAACCACATCAACTGTGACATGACTAGTCGCAAGTCGCTTACGCCTAGAATTTTCCCGGCTATCACTGAACTTATACCAACTGGCGTCAACCACATCACACACGTCACCATCTTCATAACAACCTCGAATACTGCAGAGAAGAAATCGATGACCACTTGGCCTTTCGAACCTATTGTTCCCAGAAGAGTCCCGAAGACAAGACAGAAGAAAACTATTCCCAGAGTGTTGGTTCCCGGCCGGTATTGGACTACTCGAACTAGTTCAGTCTCCACGGGTTGCTCACCTTCTCCGGAATCGGAGGATGGATAGGTGTCGTTCAGAGTTTCATTGAATGTTCTCAGGATCGTTGGCTTCGGCACATATTCGGTATGCGCTTGTTGGAAAGCGGCTTGAAATAGGTTGTCTGGAAATACATTCCTGGAAAAAAGGAAGATTTACTCAGTCAGGCATCCAATATTGGGCTTTATGTAATTATTTATTTAGCAAATATTCTTATGATATGCATATAAATTAAGAAACGAGTAAGAAATTTATGAAATAAGAAGCACGCAGTGCATAGCGACATCACAATCGGGAAACTAAGGTATTGAATCTGTGGATAATTCACTTTCCAAGGCGCGGTAAATCGGGGGCTGAGTAAATATAGCTAACAGGTATGTATTTCTTTGGTCCTTCTCATATTGAAAGAGAAAACGTTGGTAGTAATTTTAAGATTTGGGAACTGGACGGCAGGCGGTCAGAGCGTTACTGATGAAGATGTAAAATCTACAAAGTAAAAATGCAAATTTTTTTTCCTATTCCGTGGAGAAAATCTATGAGTGCTGATATTATTGGCTCGTTATAATCGTGCTTGTTGCCTTTAGCAGTCTTAATTAGACAGAAGGGCCAAAAGCTGTATTTTGCAGCCATAGCTGTGTAGCTCCTGCACTGTACTTTAATGCTGGGCTGTTGTCGATCGAGTCTTTTCCGTAATGTTTGCAATAAGCGGTATGTACACCATCAGTCGCTTAAGAAGCGATGATGAATTACGATCCAAAAAAGTCCGAATCTACTTGCCTCTAAATCCAGAGCCATTTACCCAAGGTCCAGTTGAGAAAGTAAGTAGATGTTATCAGTGTAATTGACGTGTTTGGGAAAAGATGTCACGGTTTATTGAAGGCCCCAGGTTCTCTGGACAAGACGCCCTGAAGAAAGCCACCGATAACAAGAAGAAGTAATATCGATGATATGGCCGTTCCTTTGAGATTTTACCTGAATGCAGCATGATACATTTTGCGCCATCGTATGTCGTTCAAACAGTAGCTATTGGTTTCTCCGAAATGCCCCTCCTACGTAAAGCATTTTAGATATACATACTGCTGACGCTTTCTAAAACTATGTGCAGATCGATGAAAAGCAGGTTAAGCGCAGATCTCAACTTCGCGCTCTGTTCCATAAACAAGCACAGCGTGTCGATGTGGTTAGTGTAGGAGGATCGCGAACGAAAACCAGCCTACTCTGTGTCGATTAAGCTTTCGAGATGTACCTTCATGGGTTCCAGGACTATTTTAGTTAATATTTTTGTGACGCCTCCAATTGTCGCACTCAAGGCGAGCTTTCTTCTTCAGAATCTTCGTATGTTATGATGGCTAGCCGAAAGGGGTGGAATTTCGGCGGACATCATATGGTCAAAAACCTTGGCAAAGTGAGCAAGTAGTTACCTCTACATTCGCTTCTTCAGCTGTTCACCAACGCGAATGAGGAATCGACCGTTAACCACGGAAGATTTACGATCACATGCAAGTTCTCCTCGAATCATTCTTATCTGCGGCAGATTTTACCTCTTTGACCAGCGCAACAGCAAATTTCCTTTTATCACGGTGTATACTACGTTGAACTTCCCGCAATTTCGCACTGTGCCGTAGCCCGAGCACTTTAACTCGCCATCAGTTGCAACTACCACCAGAATGTGGCGAATGCATTCAATTGTAGGCGCTGCGAAAAGAGCACATTGGCCTTGACTCTAAAAAAATAATAAGTTTGACAGCCAGTCCTTATTTTTTTCTTTCACATCATTCCGCATGTTACTTTGTAAAGACATACGTATAAAATACTGTTTATAATTAAAAATAAACTAATTAATATTTAAAGTTAACTTATTAACAAGAAAGCCCTTCAAAGGTTTACACACATCAATCCGCTTCTATGATTCCGCCGTCAAGCAGGCTTCGTAAAGCCCCTGCGCGACGTCCAATCTGCAAGAGAGTAGACGTGATTTGAGAGAGCAGACGTTAGATCTGCAGCTACAGCTGGATCATATAGGCGGTCAATGTTCAACTTGGAGAGCTGCAGCTTTCCAACCCTGTGAGAAGTGACGGATGCAACACGCATGCGAAAGCGAGCGATCATTCGATGACAATCCCTTTCGAAGCCAATATCAGAGCTTATCTTGTTACGCACATTCAGAAGGCAATTTTAGAATTTGGTTGCTCGCACTTTGCTTCGCAATTGAAACCCACCTTATGGGTTCGAATAATGCGTCAATAATCATCTCGTGATGGAATCTGGCAAATTCTACAAACCTCTCACCATTATCGCAACGATTGGCAAGACCATGTTTCAGGCTGCTCGACACGATCACAATGTCACCTTTAGGAAGTCTCATCTAGGCGGCATTCAATTTCTATTTGGAAGCCGCCTTCTCCTTTGGTTCAGGAGTATCCGTCGGTAAGGAATATTGCAGTAGTGAAATGTATCTATCCTGCATCGGTATCTTGCAGTTTGTATCCTCTTCGAAACCCGCTCCCAACTAATCGCACTTGACCCTAAAATGTCCAACCTGTAACGCTGAATCAGGAGGAAGCAAGTATTTTGGGGGCCTTCGACAACTTTACCGAGGATTTTACCGAGGAAACCAACTCGTTCTTTATGCGATAGTCAAAGGTTATTATCGGTTAGTTCGTCCATATCCGAAGCATGGATAACGTTTTTATTACAAATTAAAAGCTCGAAACTCCCAGATTATCAGCCCGAAGACTTTTATCCTTTTTAGTCGTTTTTACGATAAACAGGGAAAAGTACGAGCGAATTGCGAGGTGCAATAAATTAATACGAATACTGTTAACGGGCCCACCTACTTTCTGATATGGCTTACGTCATTCAGGATATGGTGGTCATTCAGATTATAGTGACACGTCTCTCTTAATCCCTCAAATAGGTTTAAAACGGTCTTTGGTCCTATCTCGGGAATGGCAGCATCTTCCTTGTCCTTCAAACCTAGCTGAAATTCCTAGCCTTTGAGAGGCACAATCTTAAGTAATCTGTTTGGTTCGAGCATCATTCTCTAACTCAGAAGCCATCTTATGGAAAAAAAGCCTATAACTGGCATTGCTTCTGTAGAGCGGCAGAAAAGAAGTTGTATCAGGTGAGAACGTCATCGACGTGAAAGTTTTACTGCTATTAAGGGCTATTTTTGGTTCCTTTCCACGCCAAGTCTTTGAAGGCATATAGTTGTCACATGCAGTGAATTTGTGGGATTTATATAGTGGTCCTCAATTTGAAGTATTTCAACGTTTTTCTCCCCTTTTCTATTACATCTAGTCGCATCTTAGTTGAACGATACTCCGCTTGTTGTAGCGGATGCATCATATACGACACTCAATTTGAAAGCATGGCATAAAATAGTATGACTGATAAATAGACCTCAAGTCAAACTCAAGTTCCAGGCGCTATTATTTGTTTATGAATTTTTCTCCATTTTCAGCCTTTATCCCGTTCATAAGCGGGGTCGCTCGTCTTGATCGGTTGCGCCACTTTTTCCTGCGAAAGGCCTAGACGTTTTGCTACGCCTTCCTTCATGAAGTTCAGAGAAACTGAATCATGGATCCTTCCAGCGCTGAAAGAGTTGCAATGTTTATCATTAACAGTGAGAACTGAGAGCTGTATGATGAGGTTTGTGGTGTTTTGTTGCTTTTGTATCCGCAGAATGTTAATTTGCCTGCAATTCTCCGGTTAGTTGGAAATAAACCTTATAAGTCCTCCTGAAAGTAAACGATAATCGAATGTGATGCGGATCGGTGTTTGCTCCATACTTGGTTCGGATGGTATTATCGGTCGTCCCAAAATCGTCCCATAACTTCTGCATAAGATTCATGCGATTCACAAGGAGAGACAGAGTTTATCATTCTTTCGACCTCCTCCTTTGGCTGGTACGTTAACGCAAAGTCACCTTGCAATATCCTGTTGTTTCTCGAGTGTCATGATGAACAAAATGGTATAGCTTGGCGCGGTATTCCTCCTAACTTATTATGTAGTATAGCGTAGAGGTGATTGCGTGCATTCAATTTTGATGGAAAGAATGACTACGAGGCTAACAATGTTGAGGTGGATGTCTTTACCCAAAAATTTATTCTCTTCGCCAGCAATTTAATCACCCATTAGGATACCCTGGAATTGGCGTCCACATCAACATCAATATCCTTAATGGAAGGAAAGATAGTAGGGGGGATGAGATTTGAACTGACAAACAAAGACATTTTTTTTACTTTCGATCAGTATAATTCGCGTGCTGCCTAATTTTGTCACCGAAAAGGTTTGGAGCATCATTTTTCAAGGAAGCATAATAGCCAACCACGCAGTTTTCCTGTTGAGTCTGTAGAGGAAACAGGAAACGAAAGTGCAGTATATCTCAGCAAAACTTTCATCAGAGGGTGAAAATTTTAGGTCTGATTTTGTCTGCTAGAAACTTCGGCGGATTGTACATTTCCACAAAGAATGTTTGGGTGAAGTCTTTCGACGTGAGCCTTTCGTTAAGATTGTGAACTACTAACACAAGTTGCTATGCCCAAAATTGTAGATTCTAGAGACCAGTCATACCAGTGCTTCTATCTCAGACGTAAGTGATTGGATCGATATTATGATACTCTTAGTACAAATTTAACTTTTGAAGGTTTAATTTCGAAATATGCTTATTAAAATCGATTGATTCCCCGTCCGTCTTAAACGAATCAACAATCTTGTTCAGGTCATCCTCCCTTGCTTGAATCTCGAATATTAGGTTAGGTTGGGATACAATTTGAACCACCTTCAGGCATTTCAAAGTAAGTGGAGTTATTATTAGTCCTTTCTTTCTTTCTTTCTGTGTCCACTTTTTGGGCCATCTCACTAGCAGAACAAGCAAATTCAGGAGTGAAACAATAGAAGGAGTGAAGGTTGGTTATTCGACTTGTATTCCCAACTCCTAGCACAAGTGGAATACTGAAGTAAGAACACATTAGCCACCCAACATTTACAGCACCCCCAAACAGTGCATATAGCGATGAACGGGGTGGTTACAATTTCAACAGCACTGTTGCGAACCTCAAGGACGTGAACGAAGTTTTTGAAAGTTAATCATATTGGTTTTCAATTTTGTGGACCCAATTTGCCAGGTCAATACAAGGTCCACAGCACTTGGGCTATCAGTCTTCTCCAAAGGAGTTTCAAGCAGCTTTTCTTGAATGGTAAATGCTCCAACCACTATACTCTCTTCCGGATCGCTAGAAGATAGTTTTCTGTGTTTGGCTACATATTTCTTCCTATTAATTGAAATCTGTTTCGGAAACTGACTTCGCAATTCAACTCCGTAAAATTTTCCTTACTACATATGTGTTCCCAGGGCCAATTACTGCTGTCTCCATCGAAAAGCATATAAAAGTAGTCACTCAAAAGGTGAAAGGTACACTTTAGGGTGAATCAACACCCTCATAAGTTTACTTCAGATAGAGCAAAAAATCAAAAATAGCAAATCACTGGGACTTCTAAAGAGAAGATTAAACAAGAAAAAGGTAATCAAGTGAAGTGTTAGACATGATAACCATAAACACATAAGGTGCATAAAAATGGTAGTGGTAAAACGAGTTAGTCCACGTTAGGGGATTAAGGATACAATAAGGAAAAATTGGAAAAAAATGGAAAATCTACTTTTGTGAGAATGATCTATTGTAGACGGTGAGCTACCCTAAAATTTACGAAAGTAGTTCGCACTCATCTGCTTTTTTCCCGACGGGAGTCGTCTAAGTTTGGGCGATTGACTTCCCGGCAATGAAGAAAATATGTCTAATTGCGTGCCACTACTTTCAAGAAGGTTTAACAAGAAAAAAAACGTTTCGGTTACAAAGTTTCGCTTATCTACATATTTTTGGAAAGTCATTACTTTTGGAATCTCGGAAGTCTCAAGACAAGCATAACAAGTGGGAATACCGGAAGCTCGCGCTTCGGATATAAGGGTTTTGTGTTCATCTTAAATAAAATAATTCGGGAACTACTTGTAGTTTGTAGGCCTACATTTCGTAGAGATGCACCACTGTGATTTTTCGGTTGTCTGACTTGATTGCTGGTGAAAGGAGCAATTGATATTCTTTCTTCATTTCGATAATAAACTTGAAACATGATGGAGTAACCTGGTAGATCGAGCTAGAAGGCAGCGGAGACGGTGGTAACTAAAATCACGTCGAAAAGAATTATAAGGGACAGATATTTGGGCTCCTATCTGACAGGTAGATATCAACGTACCTATATTCAACTAAGCGAACTGTCAATTGGTATAGGAATTCGTTGGAAAATTAACTGTGCTTGACTCATACAAGGATATCTGCTACCCTCGGTTCCAGACCATATTGGGTTAGAGGGCAAGGAAGGATATAAATTCATCGATGCTGTGAAATTGGTAAAGGGTTTTTGGTATGGTATGGTACTCAGGAAAGAAGAGGAACACTTGAGGGAGCTAAGCTGGGCGAACTTACCAGGAATGGATCATTGCATGATATGGAAACATGAAGCCAACCGCTCACAGGATTACTAGGATTGTAATCAGGATGCTCACAGCTCACTACATGTTAAAATAGCACCTGGGAAAGTTGAGAATATCTGCGGACATTCTATGCAAATTCTATCGGGACAGCTACATACTTTGAGACAATTTCCGCCATTTGTAAAAAGATGGAAAATACATTTTCAGCACAATGCTAGAGGCAAGATACCCACCTAAAAATAGAAAACATCCTAAAATCTCGGCCAGTTGGACTGTTCGATACACTATTGTTAATAGGTAGTTAGTAGCGGGACAGTAATACTACAAGAGGCAGTACAACAAATTCCTCACAATTGGCCAAACATTAAAATCTGCTACAAACCCTGTGTTACTAAGATGAGGCTGTAAGAGTTTGGACTAGGGTCGTTTGACTCCTAATCAATTTTTATAGTATATCCGTTTTGAAGGGCTTCTTTGGGGTAAATTTGCTTAGACCTACCGTGCAGTTGGAGATGCGATATCAGTGAAAAAGATAGATTATTTAATCTGGATGTTCTTCAGTTTATTATTATACTTGTAGTGGTGGGGGAGAAAGAGAAAGAGTGACAGAGCGGGTAGACCAATGTTTTGAAGTTCCAATTGCAGTTGGGAGGAATAGCTGGAAAAGACTTCAAGTTTTCAATTCATGGCTGTCATCACTGGCAAACCCTTAAATCTTTCGATTATTGACATCTCTCGATTAATTTCCAGATATAAATATACGTTAAGGGACATTCGTCTTTTCCGTTATACAGACAATTGTTACCTTTGCTGAAAATACTTTACAAGAAACTTTAAACTTGCGATTCATTCATCAGTCACCCCTATAAAGTTTGCCAAAGGCGCCTTGATGGATCACATCAAAATGAATCAAAACGCAAATGTGCACGACGACGAATGTAGCAGTTTTCCACATGGTCCCCTCTAATCTTAGATCTTGGCTGACACCCAATAAAATGTGAATCTATTTTTAGTGTGAATTTCAAGTTCAAGATTTTGATAAATTTGTCGCTGGTTAGTGATGCTATTAGCTGTTCACCGCTTAGATGCGCGTGCAATTAATTATTGCGTGCGATTAATTGGTGAGGTGAAGTAGAAAATTATGGTAAGCAGTTTACCTATTTTGTATTAAATTGTTTATTTATTCAATTCAAGTTAAGGTTGCAAGGAATGTAGATGACAGAAGAAAGAACGTAGTCTTCCTTCATGATGTCAACATTTAGATACCTGTTGTCAAATAAGAGAAATCCTTATGTGAAGTAAAAACAAATTTCATAAAGCCGACATTTTTGACAACAGGAACCACAAAACACATGGTTCAAAAATAAAAAGAATAATTTTCAAACTAATCAGCAACCTAGACTTAGGAAGATGCAACAGACTTTATAGTTCACTTTCCATTCATGATCATTTACCTTCACGCCCATATTACAGGAAGAACTGCTCTTGTGATCGATATGAGAAGCGATATTTTCTAACTTAGAAAATGTCAAAGGTGTTGAAGATTGTCGTGAATACTAAGCAATATTCTGGAGATGATAACAGAACCTGACCTGACCTGAGCCTTTTATAAAAGTCTGTAACTAAAAATGAAAAACCCAAATCGTCTCTTTTACTAAATACTTTTACTGATTGAAAACATGCATATTTCGGTGAAAAGGATTAGGTTTTGTTTATGTTTTCCACAACCCTAGTTCAAAGAGTGCAAACATTTTGAGGTTCCTCTATAACTTCAAATTTTCCGGGAGGTTTCAGCGCGTTTCCAGTTGGTGGCACCTTTATATGGATTGCACATATTCCATACGACTTGTGGGAGCTTGTGTAAATACCCACCAAGGTTTTAAGCTGGTGACGAGATAAACAAGGGCATCACTGCCAACACTGTGCCTACTGTTCTGTGGCAGTCTTGTGATACAAGCATAGTTTATTCCAATTGCATCGTCCATCACAAATAACCACTTTTTAGAAACTTGGCCCCAAACAACTTACTAGGATTTCAGCTTTAATCAATCAATCAGCAGCTCTGACCTCATCATAGAACAAACTCTTCCAGCTAAATCGATGTTTTCCTGCATCATCTTAACAGATGATTTAAGTTTTATCCCAGCAATATTTTAGCGAATACCACCTACCTAGTGACAATTCTGACAAACGAAATAACGAAATATGAGATGACCTCGACAATAGCAGCCGAAAATCGGAAAATCTATCTTTATAAATCTAATGTTAAGCCATGACTTATATATTCTGCCTATGCGTTTTACATTGAAGAATATTCTAATTGATTATCCAGATTGACTACACCTTCATAATAGTTGCCGACATCGCTGATTTAGCCTTTCGTGTGTTCGTAAGTTAGCTCAGAGAGGCCGCAGTTGGGGGGGGGGTCCTTCAATCTGCTGGTGGTAAGATTTAGGGAAAGGGACTATACAATTCCTGGTACTCCAGGTTGGCGGTTGGACAGGGCTGACATCCCTACACGGTAAACAACTTGTTACGAAGCCACAACAGGAGCCTCGGACTGGACTGATAACACAACGACGAACCCGGCCACGACAACGGAATAATGATTTGCGCATTTTCTCATGGAAAGTGTGCTCCCTGTAGAGAGATGGAGCTGCCAAACAGCTAGCCGATACCCTGTCCCAATATAGGGCTGATGTAACAGCGTTGCAGGAGATACGTTAGACAGGGACCGGTTTCCTGGAGAAGAGTCGCTACATCATATATTATAGCGGCCATCCAGTAAACCATGTGCTCGGAGTAGCTTTCTTAGTCAGCCAAAAAATGAAACTTGCTGTTATCGACTTTGAAAACATAAGCGAACGGTAAAAAAAAGAATTATCTAAAACTATACTTTACAGGGGGACTAGGATAACCCTTTATAGTATGTTATAGATAAGGCGAGTGGTAAATAAACCGATGATTCCATAATGTAACTTTAGAGATGCAGGCCTTTCGCTGGTCGCATATTTGAGAAATTTACAATCTTCAGGTCATGCGTTGGGCGCTATTTGCAATAAATCTGGACTCTTTGAATATAGGGATCAAATAACCTATTTAGGCCATAGTCTCAAGCATAACTATTTAAACGTTCGTCGAAGTCCTAGACTTATATCAACCTGCGTGTATCCATACGTGCGGATCGACGAGGGATTTTCTGTCGCGAGTTTCAAAGATTGCGGTGGTAGATTATGATGCCGGGATACGGAAAGAACCGACACTTCAGCGCTTGTATCAATCAGATATTTGGGCCAGCTCACCTGGTCGTTTTGAGGCTGACGATAGCAGTCGATTGAATTCTCGGCAAGTCAAGTTTTTTTGATGAGAAATTACACGGGCTGGTACATTTCGCGGTCTTGTCGACGAACCTACGATGATACCAGCATCCCCCGGTACTTACTCCATCGCCTCTTTTTGAAGGCGGGTCTAGATCTTGATCTAGTCCTACTTTCCGAACACAAAGCGCCGACTGACTGTCTCGCAGTCTTCGAAAACGTCGGAGAATTGTCTTCACATTTAGCCTGACTAGCGTGTGATTGAAGCAAATGGCGTTTATTGACGCTGGCCAAAGTGAATTGGACTTCGAGCTGGAGGAACCACCTTGGCGGGTTCTTATGTCAAATCGGCGGTACCTGTGCGGCCACGGCAGTTACCGTGGGACTTCCCTCTATTCTATCGATAGGCATCCTGAGTGGAACTGAACTGACAAAGATCTACAATACGCAAGCGGAGCGAGTACAGAAAAGAGTAGAAAGAAAGAGCGGAAAGGAACAAAAACGGTCCTATTCTGTCTCGTGAATTCTTTTTAAGGTTTTGTGTAAAAATAAACTTTATTAAATGTCAGCCACACCGATTATCTTAAAAATGGTTACTCCTATCGATAGGAAATTTAAGTAAAAAGGTGAGACCTGTAAATCCACTGCATGCAGTGAGTAACATAGTTCCTTGTTGAGTTAAGAGGGGAGAGGGTTCTCTTATCCTATTCTATATAAAAACATTTGAGTGGATATTTCATCCATTTCTACCTACGCAATGTACATGCCTATATTATGTCTGATTATTCACTTTAGCGTGATATCGACGTTCAAAGTTTTGAATTTGCACTGAATCTACAACTTTGACCTACTATAACTTTATTAATAATAGTGCGATTTCCACCAAACTTTATAGGATCATGCTTCATATTATAGCCTATATTACTGCATTTTATGATTTCAGGATGAATCAAAGGGGGTTTTGCAGTCAAACGCCAGGCAGAGTATATTCATAGCCTCGTGTTTTTTTATAAATTTTTGGGTAGGTACGTCCTGAGAATGGTTTCGTGAAAGAAATTACCAATTTCTAGCCCCGCCCTTCCCCTTGTGCCTTAAATGTCGGAACTGAGCAACATCGAAAAATACTAATTGAGATCTTTCATTTGATACTGATGCTGACCATATTTGGAGAAAAAATATTTCACACCCCCTTTTTCACATAGCACTCACCATGTGAGCGTTCATAACTGCCATCTTTCCGCCAAATTTTGTGTCAATCGGTACAGTCGCTTCTGAGAAAACTGTTTATTTTACAGAAAACCTTAAACACTAATTGCCTTAACGATACATAAAACAAGTCGGGGAACCGGAAGCTTGACGCTTCAGGTATAAAAGGTTTTGTGTTTCCGTTTTGTGAGAAGCATAAAGTAGTTCTCCATTAGTTGATAGCATTGACTCGAGATATTTAAGTTGCTCAGTGCCGTCAACTGCAGTAAGCTGTTCAGAACTGAGCGAATTAAATATCTCGGGTCAATGCTATTAGCCAATGAAAGACTGCATAATGAAATTGTTTCACACATTAATGCAACCTGGATGGTCTGGTGTTCTTTGTGATCGACATATCAGCGAACGTCTCAAATTTAAAATGTCGTCCGTCTACCGCTCTCTATAATTGTGAGTGTTGGCCGACTATAAAAGCCAATTAACGGCGTCTTGCGATAATGGAGACGAAGATGCTACATTGGACTGGTGGTGTGACACGTTTTGATTACATCCGAAATAAGGATACCCGCGATCGATATGGCGTTGCACCGATCATGGAGAAACTCCGAGGAAGGCGTCTTCGATGGTATGGTCACGTAATTCGCGTTAACGAGAATTCACTTACCAGATTGCTATGAACATCGAAGTCAATTGTAAGCGACCAAAAGACCGACCGAAACAACGACGGCTTGATACGCTGGATGGGCATTTAAAAGCCTCGAATTTGCATCCAGATCTGGCATCTGCCGAAACCGATCACGACAAGCCCCCCGACCGGGACAAAGGCTGAAGAAAAAGAAGAAGATGTGAGGAGCGGCGAGGGCATGACAGCTCTGTGTCACATAGTTAAAAATTCCATTGTCCTTTAGTTTTTAGAAAGCGATTTAAATAAATCATTTGATGGAAAGCCTTGTATTGGTAATAGTCAACTTCATACGCTTCAGACCCTGAGTTTAATATTATTAGCAAAAAAGTTTAATATTATTAGCAAAAAAGGCTTTGAAAGTATAAGCGAACGGCTATGCACTCTGCGCTTGCGAGGTAAGTTTAGAAATATAAGCCTCATAAACGTTCACGCCCCTACAGAGGAGACTGCAGAGTCGGAGAAGGATACCTTCTACGAGGCAGTAGAAAGAACCCTCGAAGCCTGTCCCAGATATGATATCAAAATCATACTTGGGGATTTTAACAGCCAAGTAGGGAAGGAGCCCGTATTCAGGCGATACGTTGGCTCCCATAGCTTACACGAAAAAACAAATGATAACGGACTGCGGACTATTCAATTAGCAGGGTCACACGAAATGGTTGTTGGAAGTACCTGGTTTGCGCGGAAAGCGGTCCACAAACATACGTGGGCCTCTCCAGACGGGACCACTTTCAACCAAATTGACCACGTGTTGATCGAGCGCCGCCACCTCTCAGCCTTGATGAATGTCAGAACATATAGGGGGCCAATATAGACTCGGATCACTATCTCGTTGGCATGGTGCTCCGAGCTCGAATAACAATACCACCTAGAATCCCCTCTGACAATCAGGTGAGAGTGAACACTGAAGCCATCCACAACACAACCCTCCGCGACACCTATAAGAGGGAAATGGATGCCGCAATAACCGCAGTCAATAGAGGACCTGGAGATGAAGCATCAACAAATGATCTTCACAACCACCTGAAGAACGTTATCATGGATACGGCCACAAATATACTTGGCCCCAGCCGCAAAAGGAGTCGGAATGGCTGGTTTGACGATGAATGTAAGCTAGCAACGGAACGGAAGAATGCCGCATACCGAGTAACGTTGCATTCTCAAAGAACGCGGGCACGCGCAGAGACTTATCACGAACTCCGTCGAGCGGAGAAGCGACTTCACAGACGGAAAAAGGAAGCCTGGGAGAACCAACAAGTCTGTGAACTAGAAGAGTACAGGGAGCAACCGCACCAGGCGCGGAAGTTTTACCAACAAGTCAGCAGGATGAAACCTTATACACCTCGATGCTCATCCTGCCGAGATAAAGAGGGAAATCTGATTTCCGACAGAATGGGCATATTAGAGCGATGGGTTGAGTACTTTGATGAGCTACTGAACAACCAGAACATCGACGAGTTGGAGGTCCCGCCAAATGAAGACGACGGACAAATACTGCCACCACCAAGTTTAGGAGAAACAGTCCGTGCAATTCATCGGCTAAAAAATCATAAGACGCCAGGAGCGGATGGAATTACAGCCGAATTGGTTAAATATGGAGGCGACCAGTTACACCAAGTGGTTCATCAACTTGTGCTCAAGGTATGGGACAGCGAATCAATGCCTGACGATTGGCAGCGAGGCATAATCTGTCTCATACATAAAAAGGGAGATATCACACAGTGCAGTAATTGTAGAGGTATCACGTTGCTGAGTACCATCTATAAGATATTCTCCACTATCTTGCTAGGCCGGATAGCCCCATACGCCCAGAACATCATTGGCCCATACCAAAGAGGCTTCACTCCAGGCAAATCAGCAACAGATCAGATTTTCTCTCTGCGGCAGGCGATGGAAAAACTGTTGGAATATGGACAACAGTTGCACCATCTTTTCATCGACTTTAAAGCCGCCTATGATAGCATAGCCAGGGTAAAACTGTACACGGCCATGAGAGAATTCGGTATCCCGACGAAATTAATAAGACTGACTAGGCTGACCCTGACCAATGTGCGAGGAGAGATAAAAGCAGCAGGATCACTCTCAAGACCATTCGACATCAACAACGGTCTACGACAAGGGGATGCGCTATCATGCGTCCTCTTTAACCTGGCCCTTGAGAAGGTGATCCGTGATGCTGAGGTGAATGCAAGAGGTACGATCCTCTTCAAGTCCACCCAACTACTGGCCTATGCTGACGATATCGACATCATGGGAAGAACCACCCGAGACGTTCAAACTGCCTTCATCCAGATCGAGCAGGCGGCAATTGGCGCGAGATCTTGGGCTGCACATCAATGAGGGCAAGACAAAATGCATGGTGGCAACGTCAGCACCGAAGACGAATCAACCAACAACATCAAACCGCACTGGTCAAACACAAGCACGAACAAGAATAAGGATAGGGGAATACAACTTTGAGACCGTTGACAATTTCTCCTATCTAGGGTCGAAAATCACAACCGATAACAACTATGATGATGAAATCCACGCACGGTTGTTGTCAGCCAACAGAGCCTACTTCAGCTTACAAAGACTGTTCTGCTCGAAACGTCTCACCATAGGGTCAAAGCTCTTACTGTACAAGACTATGATCTTGCCAGTCCTCATGTATTCCTCGGAAACTTGCGTTCTTAGCAAGAAAAATTGCGAACTCTTGGCCGCGTTCGAGAGAAGAATCCTCCGAAGAATTTTTGGCCCCCTACATGAGGATGGACGATTCCGTAGCCTACACAATGACGAAATCTATGAGCGATACCATGACCGTCCGGTTGTGGATAAAATCCGGCTCAATAGGTTACGGTGGGCGGGTCACTTAATCCGTATGGATGAAGATGATCCCACCCGGAAAGTCTATAAGGGCAATATCTATGGTAGGAAAAGAAGACGAGGCAGACCCTGCCTAAGATGGAGCGATGGCGTGGGCCAGGACGCCAGACAGCTTTTAGGGATATCGAATTGGTGGACCTCGGCGCAAAACCGGGATGTCTGGAGTTCCTTATTAAGGCAGGCCTAGACCGGATACCGGTTGTTGCGCCGTTGATGATGATGAAAAAAGGCTAAGGAGACTTAGATTCTTCATGAATGGAATTTTAATATTTCATTGGAATGTCAATTATTCCCGTTAATTATGACGTCAACATCTTGTTTGTATGGCTCAGGATGACTATAACTTTGATACTAATAGTCGGATTTCCATAAGAAGTGGCATGTGTTTGCACGAGTACTCCTAGTACTCCTAGGATGAACTTAAGGGGCGTTTTTCAGTCAATTGCTAAAAGTTGATAATATACTATTAGTAAGTTGATATCGGAATGGGGCATCTTTCGAGGCTTAAATTTCACAGAAGTGTTTTGCACAAAACCTTAAAAAGGGCTAGGTAGAAGTAGCTTCTTCATAAACGCGAATCTAATATTTCATGCGATTCTCAATAATTCTCGTTAATTATGACGTCAGCATCTTATTTGCATGACTTTAGAAGCAGTAAATTCGCGCAAATTTCCAGGAAAATGAAGACAACAGGATTTGTTAAAGTTTGATTACCTGTCGAATACAGTCTGCTTTGGCTGAGATGAAGTGACTTCGCTCTTCATTACATTTCTTTCAATTTGCTCTGATTGTGGATCGATGCCAAAAAGTACGAATATCCCATCTATGCCCCTTTTAAGTTTCTTTTTGTGAAATCCTTCATCCGTCCGAAGTTTTCAAATTCAAAGAGAAAGGAACAAACATTTCTATGATTTCGGAAAACGTCCGCTTAATATTTTTCATCTTTTGCTGTGGCAAATTCAGTTCGATTTTAATCAATAACACAAACTTTAATCTCATTCATAAAAGTCGTACAATAGTTATTTATAATCCAATTCTATCTATTTTGTTTCTCAGCTGATAGAGGTATGCAAACTAAAGACAAAACTTTTCTAATCCATGCGATTTCCCAGGCACTATTTCAAGTTGACTTGGCCCCATGCCAAGAGAGACAGACACTTTGTCTACAAAACGTGACATCTACTATGCCGGCATACAACAGATACCGCGTGTTGATTTAGTTTTATGTGCGCACATCACGAGTAATAGTATTTTATTTTCACAGTGCTTGGGAGAGAAATTTCCCCCGAATGTTTTCCCTATGAGTATTTACAAAATCGCAATTCAAATTCATGTGGGAAACTTTTCAAACAAAATCTTTCGTAGTGGTTCGTATAAACTTTTCTCTAAACAAATACTCACCTCCCTAAATCCAGTAGACTATCGAGCAGGTTTGCCACCCTATTGTCAGCGGACCGATCCGATGCATTATGTAGATTAGGATCACCCGGATGGATGAGCAGTACCAGAAAGATGCCAAGTAGTGCATTGAAAAATGAGGTTGCAGCGAAGTATATGAGAGTCCTTAATGCGATTTTTCCATTCATCCGTGCATTTAGGCTGGCTGAGCCGGCGATTAGGCTTGAGATTACCAGAGGAAGGATCATCAGTTTCAGAATACGCATGAAGAGCTCGCCTGGATATGATATTAACATTATCGAGTCCGGTCCTAAATTCAGCGGTCGAAGACTGACACCTACAATGAAATTTAAAGGAATTTAAAAAGCTTTTTAGGTAATAATTTGCAATAAAATCACTTTACTATTTGAGATATGCTTCCATATGTAGGTTCCTAAATAAATATTCTCATTCATTAGACCTACATACATCGCCCATCCGACTACTTAAGGCGAAATTAAATTTGAAACTGTTTGGAATTTGGAGAAAGGAAAAGTAATCAAAGCTTCCATTAATAAATTTGACTCCTATTTACATACTTGGGCTGAATCTAATGTTAAGCCAACATTCGCCTTATGGGACCAAATTTAAGTAAACACCAGTCTATCTGGGGCCAGAATTGTTTGTTTTTTCAAAAGAAAATGTGCGAATATATATGTGTACACACGTAGATTCAAAACCTATAACCGCCAGCTCCCTTGAAAAACATTAATTAGTCTATCATTTTAGAACTTTTCAAATATAGTTTGTTCAAATTCAAGCATCTAAACCGAAATGAATATGAACATTTGACATATTTAGTAACAATATTGAACACTTCATCTTAATTTAAGGCAAGTAACAGCTTTAGGGCTGGAAATGCTCTGGTAATTGGTAATGATAAATGGCATTGTGAGAAAACCAAATGGTCATCTGGCTTGATTAAGATTAATCACGACGGTAATTTAGATTTTATTACGATAAGTCTGTGGAAGATAGCCTTTTTCAATCATGCTTCGCTCTAGTGTGACGGATAGAGATGCATTACTTTCTTAACTTTGTCCCCAACTAATTACTAAGCGACTTCGTAAAATGCGTGTACTTAGGTATTTACGCAGAATCCAACTAAAGGGACGAAACTGAAACGAAATTTTCTAGAAATGAAGGGTATAACCCGCTAATTGTCCGAAGATGTATAATATCTGAGGGTTATGTTATTCTAGATAAGAAGCTTCTTTCAAACAAACATATAGGAGTAAAGATGAATCACACAATGTATGGGCTGTGCAGTCGGACCTTTGCCTCGATATGGGGAGTTAGGTCTCATGTAATAATTTAGATGTATATTGTTATCATTAGGTCGATGTTTGCTTATGGATCCGTTGTGTGGTGGGTCAAGAGGAGTCAAAAGAGTTCTCACTGTAACCTAGCCCCACTGCTGAAATGAACTGAATATCACCAACGTCATGAGTACAACATTTATTGCTCTTGGATATATGGTCATATTCAGAACGCAGGAATGAGGATAGTTCATAAAATAATCCACTTAGGTCTATGGACAAATGACGGACATTAGAGGCCCATAGCGTTGGAAGAAACATTGGGAGAACTGATTCTCCGATCAATTCTTCCTCTTCTTCGTTGTCCTGTTCAGAAGTGAGATCAGTATTCTTGATCGCTTTCGCCATTTTGTTTGGTCAAGGGCCTAATCTGGATGGAGTCCTGTAGCTTCAAAATCACAGTCCAGGATATCAAGTTATTGTTGTTTCGGCCAGCCTTTCGGTCGTTTCCCATCGACTTTAATTTTCAGACCAATCTTGGCAAGTGAGTTCTCGTCTGCGTTCACTGCCCATATCATCGAAGATGCCTCCCGAGCAATTATCTTAGGATCGGTGCAAACCTATATCAACGTGGGCGTCCTCATTTTGGATGCGGTAATGGCGTGTTAGGAATACTGGTCCTCATTTCCGGTGGTGCGGTTTATTAATTTCATAATCAGCCAACACTCAGAGCCTTCAAGGGCGATAAATTTTCAATTGGAGACATTCGTTGAAGTGCGGATTACAAAGAAAGCAAGCTGTTGAACGGCACTTCATTCACGTTGCGCTAATGTAAGAAGCAACTTCTTAATGCAGTTCACCATTAGCTGATAGCGTTGATTCAACCGATCGATATGGGAGGCAGGGTCGGGATTCTCTTTCTGGTCAAGATGATTGCTTCGTTTTTTTTTCTTTAAGCGCAAGGCTTAAACCGTGAGCAGTCATCCATCCGCTTTCCCGTCGCATCAATATGCCAGGTCTGCTTTATGACCGTTCAACAGTGTGTGCGGCAACATCGTCTGCGTAACGCACCAGGCGCGACTCTTCGGGCATATCGAATCTCAGCAGACTACCATAGAAAGCGTTCCAGAGGTCTGGCCCTAGGATGGATCCCTGTGCTACTCCCGACGTGAATCTAAATCACTCAGTTCTGGGCAGTTTACTGCCACTGACAGTCCGAGTTTCCTTAAAATTGTACATCAAAAACTTTGTTTTATTCAGATTTAGTCCTAGACAATGTTGAATGAGGTGATTATATCAAGTTGTTTAATATCAACTTTGTTATGAGACGCTAGGAAACATCTGTATAGAGTGGCTAGGCGCTAGATGCTGGACGACCAGCGTGATAGTCTCCAAAACAAGAACAAAAAGCAGTAGAAGAAGGGCGCCTCCTTGATGAACACCAACAAAGACACAAAGCGGTTTTAAGATGTCTGCCGTACTTCGAACTTTGTTTTTCGGATCCCGATGGAACGCAGCGTTAGAGTTCATCTGTCATTAGGTGTGCCAGCAAACCATATCAACAGTTCATGTAATCTACGGTCAAATGATTTCTCGAGCTGCATAAATGCTATGTAGAGAGTTTGATGTTTCGCACAGATTCCCTCCATGAATAATTGCGCAACGTATATTGCGTCAGTAATTCTACAGTTCTTGACAAATTCGGTTTGATTCACGTTGGTTTGACGGTATGCCGAATATATTTATCAATGATACATTCAAAAATCGTCATAGTATGGGACAGCAGGCGGGTCGGAGAGTAGTTTGAATATTCTGCTGTAGTGTCTTTATTTTTTTATATTGGAGAGGTGGTGCTTTCCTGTCAGTCAGACGGTGTTCTACCCTCCTCGATAGCCCGATTGAAAAACTCATAACCATGATACTGAGCCTCAGTGCTTCCCTTTCTAGAACTCTGCCGCGATAAGGGCAGGATCAGTATTCATGTCAGTGGATGCGAGGCCTATCTTACACTTCGGCAGCAACTAAGTTGTACAGTGCAACTCCACGGTTGAGTTCAAAAAAAGCTTTGCCCGCATTATGGAGACAACCACAACCAACATAAAACTACCACATGCGAGGATAACTGGATCGAGGGCACATCCTTCATGTAGCATGAGCATATGTTTTCGGGGGGCCATCCTGGTCGCCATGGTGTCAGATAACCTCCAGTGAGGCTTCGTAACAAAATCCACTCCCTATTGCAGACTAGGGTTTGGTTGCCCTCCTCGAGTACGCGGGAACAGTACTCTCCAACAGGCGCTGTCTGGTGAAATTGCTCTTGGAAGTTGTTGAGAAGCCAATTCTTCTGTTTAAATCTGCCCGAAATGTTACTGCTATCTGTCTGTGGTGGATCGTTGATAGGTTACCTAGGTATCGTTCATGTCGTTAACAATTCTCGTGGGCGCTGTTGTCGGTTTTTGACAAGCACATACTAACGTTTTCCCTTTCGAGTGTCCACTTTATTGTAAAGACCGTTGTGATTGACCGCGAATAACAGCGATGGATTTCTTTACTTACTGTGGACATTCTTGTAAATTTACAATTGACCGGTGTTTTATTATCGAGGCGTTTCTTGGTGACCCCAAGGATTGCATAGACTGCTTTTTGGAGCGTGTTTTTAGTTTGATTCCACGATTTTTCAACATATGCATACAACGATCGGCAATCGCGTAAGGGAGACCATTTCTTTTTTCAGGTACGTACCTCACGCTGTTATATTGGCGACTTCAACACAACGCCGATGTTAAGGTGCGTTGGTTTCATTGTGAATGGCTTTGTAATCAGTGATGTTAAAATATCGACATCATTTGAGGATATAGTCGCTTTGCGTTTCACTACTCCTACTATTAAGGAAGATGAAACAATCGTTTGATAAATCATGTATTCACCTTTACAGGGTCGTGAATGTCCGCAAAATACAGCATACATGTGTCACTTTATTGCGTGAAACCTCTTTTCCCAATGGCACTTGTTGCCGTCTATCTTTTAACTCACATGATTATTGAGATTGTCGCAATGACGATATACTTATCGACATACATGGTACCTTTGACCAAGTAGTTGCCAGAAGGTATCGTTCTAGGCATCGGGTCGACCTGTCTGGGGGTTGTATGCAGTAAGAAATGAACGGTGCGATCAGTTGATTGTGTTGAATTGTAAGCTTCCCCGGTCATGACATCTTTCGACTTCTTTAATGGTTTCACGGAAAACCGCATTACTAATACTAAGTCGAATACGTGAACTACCAAAGTGGAAATGCAGCCACTTTTACCGCGTTCGTGTTCTTTGCTATAGCTTTTGACACCACACTTTCTTGTTAAATGCAAACAACAATATGCCTTTTGGAAAGGGTTCTTGCGTGTTCCCCCATTTTTATAGTGAGGTCAACAATATTTAGCATGCTGACAAATATTGATTTGCCCTCAGCGATATTGAAGCCATACTCAGCGCGTCGAGCAGACCTTTGATCACCTCAAGTATCGTTTAGGAATGTAGAAATCGTTGACACGCTACTTGTAGATTCAATGCGAAGAAACTACTCCGGGCACCTAGCGGTTGTGCTGTAGGTTTAATTTTTGCCTTGCTCAAACCGGAGCCAGCAATTGGGAAGAAGCAGCTAGATACACTGAACTATTCCTGCCAGAACCAAACAAATATGCTGCCAAATTTGCCTTTTCGAAACGTAGGAAGACCTGTAGAAGTATTGTGTGCGTTCTGACTGGTCATAATTCACTAGCTGGGCATATGTTCTGAATAGAAATTCTAATGGGGAAGCGAAATCTACGAAACATTTCTTATGTGAGTGGCCTGCCTATAGAGGCATCAGACATCAGATTTTTCCTGCTGACTTGCTTCAGTTGTGCGCCCGGATTTCTCAAGCGATTAGAGCGCTTGACTGTGTAGTGGAAGGGCGCGGTTCAAATCCCACTGGTGGCAGATAGATTTGTTACCATGATTGGGTGTCGGATGCAAGTTTACTCAGCTGTGAATGAGTACCTGGGTCAAATCAGGGTAATAATCTCGTGCGAGCGCAATATTGGTCATATCCTACAGTGTCGTTACGGTCTTCAATACAATACTAATACTAATAATTGGATCAGGGCCTTGAAGTGTGTTAGAGCACTTCATTCAAGACCGTAACGGTACACTACAGTACACTGTAGGAGGGAACGTGGTCAGCATTGCGCTCGCTCGAGATTATTACCCTAATTTGACCCAGATACTCATTCACAGCTGGGTCGACTGGTATCACGATACAAAATACACTGCCACCAATGAGATTTGAACTGTGACCTTCCGTACGACAGCCTTGTGCTCTGATGAAAACATTACTAGGTTCGTGATGTAGGTTCAGATCTGATTAGCACTGATCTGGCTATAAGCGCAAGACTCCATAAGAGCTAGCAACCATGATCTTACTGCTTACATAGAAAGCCATGGGATCATTTAATGACTATACACCCGAACATTTATTACAGCTTTGAGTAGGGACTCAACTACCGCGGATATGAGGAACTTTAAAAATCGTTCAACAAGAAAAATCCCTTCGAGAGAAGCTTAAAACATTGGAAATCATGGAGCGCAAGCTCACAAAATATGAATATGAACCTCAAACGTGACTGAATGTGGATATGGAAGTAAATTCTGTTACCGAAGGAAGTAACTTCCAGAAGATTGGGGAGCAAATTACGGAATTTGTCAAGATGCTGGAAGACGGAACAATATTCCATTCATTAATCGAGGTTCCACGACCTAAACAAAACGGCCGCTACCGTTTCTTAACCCTAATGTGCATAAAATAAGCTAGAATCCCATGCAATTTGTCACGAGGCGTGACCGATGCTGCAAATATCTCTGAAACAGCTTACCAAACCGGAACCTGTCTTGGCCCTGGATTCAACTTAGCCTTGTACGACATAGAATTGAATTACATTTTTAACATTTGGTTGAGTGTGATTTTCATTGACTGTAGTTTAGTTTGGTATTTCTATTTAGCGTTGCGTTAATTTTTCAGAAATTCTCGTGATTTTCTCCACGTTAATATCTCAGAACATGGCCATAGTCAATACAGGTGCCTATTTTCAGCACCTGCGACTGACTCTTTTAGTACTCTTCGACGCACGGTTACTGATTTTAACTTTCTTGTGGCGGGAAAGAAGCTGATGAACTAAGAGTATTAGGTTGGAAACCGAGCGATGTAGGTAGGTATTATCCCTGACCATCGGCCATCCCCAATAATGGGAGTACAGATGTTGGTGTTCCGATCATTGAAATGTACGGAAGAGACGGCAAGTATTCGATTGGACACGGGGTTGCGTATTCTCCCCAATACTCCATCTTCAATTAACTTTTTAAAAAGTGGGCACTAAATTGACACTAAAACGCGGTCGACTTCAATCATTTTGTTGTCGGATTTCGAGCAAAGGAGAGATGAGGCAGCATCTGATGAGATGGCTCCGCTTTGGACGAAAGTTCCAGTCAACTTTTTTAAAGCTTGGGTTTAACTCAAAATGAGGGGTTTATGGGCTACAAGAGAGGAAGTAAGTTGCTGCCCAGGTGGTCCGGTCCGTCATCAAGTCGATGCGGGCTCAGGGTATCTAGACGGTTGATAATAGCCAGACTTTAAAGGTTTAATAGAAGAAGGACGATTTGCTTGGACCGCCTGAGGTGATTTTGGTTCTCGGGTCGTGATGACTCAATCTTCCTTTTTCGAGCAGTACACGAAGATCAAATGTCTCCGTCACTTACTTTTCATCGATTTTGAGGAGACGTTCGACAGTGTTACTGGCAGTGTATCTGAAATGCCGTTGTTGTTTCCTCATGAACCATTGTTTTTTTAAAACTCGTTTTGCACAGTTTGAATGAACAATTGATCCAGACAGGTTGATCTAGGCCTGCCTTAGTAACTCCAACCATACATTGATGGGTCAAGTTCCACCAATACGACTTCCCCGATAGTAGGCCTTTACCTACCACGAGGACGGTGCACCCGAATTTATGCGTCGATGTGTGGTAATGGACGAAACATAGCTCCATTATTTCACATTAGAATTAAAACGATCGTCCTTTGAGTGGATTACACGTGGTGTAAAAATGCAGCAACAGCTGACAAGTTTATGGCATCAGTATTTTTGGATGCATATGGTATAATATTCATCGACTATCTTGAGAAGAGTTATTGAGGCACTTAAAGGATTAAATCGCAGAAAATGACACCATTTGAAGAAAAAAAAGGTTCTGTTTTAGCAAGACTATACACGGTGTCTCAAATCAACGAAAACGATGGCAAAATTGCATGAACTGGGCTGGATCTGGCCTCTAGCGACTTTTTCCTGTTCGCAGCTCTCAAGAGAAGGATGGTTGCAAGGAAATTTAGCGCCGATGGAGAGATAAACGCCGAACCTGAGGCCTATTTTGAGGATGAAGTCAAATCAAGAATTGTATGACCGCTATAATCGTTGTGTTGCCCTCGAAGGTAACTATATTGAATAATCAAATCAAATTTTATCAAAAAGAAATTTTTTCTGCGTTAGCCTACAAATCGACTTCTAGAGTGGAACAATATATATGATCCTTTTGCTGCCAACAACCGCAACAGGTTCCCCTCCTCATAATTGTCATCGGTTGTGATTTTGGTCGCTAGATAGGATATATTTTCAACGTTTCCAAGGTTTATTTCTCTAACTTTATTGTATTCAGTTGACCACTGCTACATGATGTTATTGTTGTTTTCCTTTTAAGTTTATTAGTTATCTTTTTTTGTATATGTCTTGACTGAGAATATTATTGTGAGTCCCTAAGTTAAGTCTTTGATTTGAGGGCTCCCTCTCTCCATTCATTCACAACTGACACAAAACTCATACCAAGAAAAGGGCTTCCTCCATTTTATGGTCTGAGGATGCCAAAGAAAAGTGGGACACCGAAAAGCTGCACCTGCTAAATCTAAAGTGGGACGAATGTCGACTGAGGATATGATTCGTCGAGGACTAGCTTTCCAGCTTTAAGTGCGCGGTCAAGTCGGTATATTTTTATTTTGCCATTAATAGTTTCGCGTGTGTTGCGGGATATACTTTTTTGCATTTCAGGCTTTGGTGCGGACCAATAGCACAGGATAAAGGAGACGCAAAATTTCATTAATAACGTGAGAGGAGCTGTAGTGTCCAAAAGGACCGCTCTACATTCCTGAGCTAGCATATAAGCGTGCAAGCGCGTGTTAACGGGGCGCTTCAGTGGAGTTAGAATGTTTGCGGGCCAGCTTGCACGCTCTGCCCTCGTTATCGCAATCGGATACCTTCGGCGGCCTTTGGGTTAACGTAGAATCACAACGTTATTTCAAATTCCCGCAGCTGACTAGTCGTAGAAAAGTGCAACCACCAGTCAACGGGGTCCTTCAATAAAACTGCAATTATGTGCTGGATTACTATGTGGAAAATTTTTCCCAATTATTTTTCTTGATTCACCGTAGCTAATATGGATGATCATTCTGACCCATCACATGGGGCCCCTATTGTTCAATAACATAATATGCAGACCTTGCTCCTTGAATTTATGGGTCACACACGTTTGAGTTACAAATTAATTTAACCTGATGTAGGCTAACCCTTTCATCGGTATCGTCTTCTGGGTTTAAGGGGGGAAGCGGGGTTTCAGCTTCGCTACAATACCTTTCCATTTATTTACGTTGATGTCAGTCCGTTATTCTATTTATTTCATTAGTATAATACCTCTCAGATGTGATGTTCTGTTTTCTTTTTCTTAAATCATGCTGCGCTTGCTTGTTCCCGAGGCCAACACACTGTATACTCATCACTTTAATAATTGAATATATAATGTGCAATACGGTGGTCTGCCTACATGGACAATTTTACAACCTTCCAAGCTTTGAGTGCTTTTTAATGGGAACTACCATCGGAATTTCGCTGGAAAGTCGTTTGAGGGATATCGCAACCTTCAATCTATTTAAATTTCCTCGTAATCAGATATCGATAAAACTCCTCTTATCGTAGCAGTTATACAACCTCAGCTATTACAAAAATATATTCCCATCCATTTCCGTCACCTACTCTTCCAAGGAGGCCAAAGAATAAGTAGATTGGGCCTGGGAATTCAATAGAATCAGGAGGATGCCCATCTCACCCCCAGGTAATTTCCTAAATTTCAATGTCATGGTTGCCGCTTATAGTCATCCATATTACGTCACAACTAAGAATTTGCCGCAAGTGCAAGGTGGAGTGTGACAGGTGCGGGACATTAATTTTGATATTCAGGTAACTATCGAACACGCGTACATACTTGAGTGGAAATTCATAACATAACCACACGCAATGGTCTTATGGTCTTGCATAATATGAACGTAGATGCATATCCATTCATTTTCCTCAGTATAAGATATGGCATGTTGCTTGGAATTATCTTTTGATTGAGTGTAATATCTAATCGGAACTGGATTAGGTTGATGGAGGATGAAATCCTTTGTGATTTGATAGCGTAATTTCCACAATTCTCTTGGGTGAAGGGTAAGGCCCGATAGCTGAGGCTGACAGCAATGAATATGGGAAATTCGGATTCCGATATGACTTGCGTGGTTCGGCCAACCTACTCAATTTGAAGTCCTGTTTCATATTGAAGTTTTACTTTTCTCTAAAAGCTGAATCAAAGTAACTACCATATTAAGTACAAACTGTTTCCTTCAAAATAAAGACATAATTTTGAAAGTATTCTGTCCTAATTAAGAAGCATTTTCCAAAATAGGATAATATCAAATGTTCACGCTACACCCACTGCTCCCCTGCGAAGTAAACTTCCACATTATTGTGCCTACCAGAGGTAACCTTTGAACTATATGTATTTTTGGAAAAAAGAATCAGCGGAGTTTGAGTTAATATTATCGATTTCCAGTCATACTTTGAATCCATTTCCCTCCACCAACATCCTTCGAATTGGTATTCACCTAATGAATTCATAAAGCACACAAAATAACGTGTCTCAGTCCGCTTTTATGTCCAATTTTGAAACGAAGAACAACATAAGATATTCCTATCTATATCTTAAGATACCTGTCGACCTCCGGCTATATTTCAAATCATCAATGTTCAAAAACATGTCTGCCAGCAAAGTGGAAAATTCCCAAGGAAATCACTTCAGTCGTCAGTTTTCCATACGAATCTTTCAAGATTTTCAATTTATATGCAGAGAGGTCAGCGAAGGATCGTACACATGTTAACGCAAAACCATGAGAGATATTTTATTCTGAGAAAGAACTTCTCACGGTCTTACTCTTACTCTTAAACGTGCTCTTCAACTTAATAAAATTTCCAAGGAAAATATGACTTTCTGACTTGTTTGCTTATCATTTTAACACCGTTCCTTAAGAGGGCAGGAAACTTGAGTGATTGTTTTAATGGATTGACAGAATAAAATCTCCACTTAATGTTATTGAGATTGATTTGTGAGCAATTGCGTAATTTTGGTATCAATTTTAAAAGGGGGACTTTGTCTGAAGTTTAGAAGTATCTTTCTTGGAGATTTATGAATTTTTTAATGGTTAGTGGCGAAGCAGGAGCATGTTTGATCGAAGAACTTAGAATAGAATACACCCTAACGAAGCAAAAATAAGATGGTAAGCATGCGATGTCGTATATGCATAGAACCAATGCTGTATACATATACACATACATACAATATTGAATGCAGTGACGTTCGTGGTGAAGTACGCTAATATCGAAACCCCCAGCCGTCAGGAGTCGCTGGCGATACCGAAAGTACGTCGGAACACACGGGGAGTCCTCACTGCCGTCGAGACAATAGATGGAAGAATGTCAGCACGACAATAGGCAGAACCTTCTACTGGCGAACAAGGACAGCAGTGGAAAATGCGAAGGGCAAAAGGAAACAACATTTCATGCCGTCAAAAAACCGTCTGTTCAAAGGAGTTACTTATCGGCGTAATTATTAACCGAAAAACGAGAAAATGAAGAAGGACTAGACCGTTGGCTTTGCTCTTCAAACCGGCGGAAGGCAAGATATTTGGGAAAGTTGGCAGTGAAATCCGATATATGAGGAAACCCGAAGATAGAGGAGCAGAAATGTCTTTCATGGGGAAATCTTCTTTGCATTAGGCCCAAAGCAACTAACAAAAGTTCTGCGAGGCGATCAAAGGGCTACTAGGAGAGAAAGCATTCGTTTTTAGTCTAGAGCCTATGTGCTCTCTTGAAATATGAGATCTTAGCCGCCTTAGGGGCGGAGCGCAACAACCGTCAATGTCTGGAGATAACCAATGACATCTCGACTTATCGGGTACCGGCTTTGTTTCGATTCGGTGTTTAGGGAAAACGTGTTTAGCCCTGAAGACCACCGTTTTGGGCACGGAGGGGCGAATCCTACCAGTAAACGAGATAAAAGGTGATGGGTGGAGATTCAGTTTTAAACTTGCCACCCGGAAAATGGGAGCTCTATTGAAATCATGCATACTTAGTACTGGTAAGATATACCCCATTGTACGAGTATTATTCCCCCGTACGGGTTGATGGCAAGAGCGTGGAAGCGTCGAGACCTGCCCGCTTTTTACGATGAAAGAGCTTGAAAAAGTTTTCCCACTGTGAAAAATAAGAAGGTGTCAGATCTATATGGTATTGCTATAGCTTTTGACGTACGGTATTACGGTTGAAGTATATAAACTGATTTTCCACCAATGGCCAAACTATCACTTTCCCCTGGGCTGCCGTCTGCATATTGCGTACATGCTGGACATGGCCAAGCAAATGATTTAGTAGTTCTTCAAGATTGGATTCGTTGAAGCGAATCGTGCTGCCGTTGATTTATTTCTACAGCAATTCAAGTTCAGAACAAGGAGATCCACCGTGGATATTGTTGTGGAAGTCATGGATGCGGCGCATCGACTCGAGACAATGCTGCCGATCTCGACTGACAGTATTTCCCATAACGTTTGGTGTCAGAAATACCTTCAATTAAGTAAGATGAACAGATATCTTAGAAATTTTAGAAAATTTATTCCACGTGCCGAGCTATCCTCCGGGGATATTGAAAGATTATCTGAGAGACCTATGATGCGCTGGGGGGTCAGAAGAGGATGGAGTTCGGGACTAGAACAGGGAATCATGCTAGGGCCGGACCTCTGGAATCCTAACTACAATAGTCTGCCAGAAGAGTCGCCTCTTGTTGGTTATGCAGACGATGTTGCAGGTGTAAAACAGATTTGGCATATTGATATGACGAGTAAGTGAATGGCTGACTGCACATGGTGTCAGTCTTGCATTGGAAAAAAATGAAATAGTCATCCTGATCAGAAAGAGGATTCTAACTTTGCTTGCCGTACCCATCGGCAACTTGACTGTAACGTTATCTTACGTTACAAGTAAAGGTACGTTATCTTATAATAATGAATTAAATGCAGCACATTAGATAAGAAAGGTTTTGTGGATCTTTTATGTTAGAATAGTTGGGTGCTGGATGATTTCACTTTAACAGAGCCAGTTTCGAAAATTACTAATTGAGGCCTTTCATTTGATACCACCATATGCTTAAATTCGGCAAGAAAACTTTTGCATCCATGAAGATCCTCGCATAACGTAGAACGGGTGCTAGTGGGTTCGAAATTTCAGCCATTCCTCCGAGTTAATGAGAACTTTTCGATACTCGCAAAGCGCTAAAAGGCAAAAAGACTTCTTACCAGACAAGAGAAAGCCGAATAAAATCGGTAGAATTGCAGTGCTGGCCTCAAGGGAAGTGGAATCCAAAAAAGAAAGAGCGAAAACATGTCCCAAGATTAGTGCTGAAAAAACTACATGTTAAAGAAGAATACAAAACGAATTGATTAGTATCTCCAAAATAGGTTATATTATATCCGCTAATATTCTCAAGATAAATCCACCCAGAATTATATGTTCTCAAAAAGGAGATTTGACGCTCATCGAATCGGAGTTGGGGAAGTAAGTAAGATGGCTGATAATTTCCTATGCAAGGTAGATAAAACTTTTGGGGAAGTGGCTCAAATACAAGCTAAAAAGCAAAAGATTGCTATTCATTATAAACTAATTGATGAAGTCATAACGAAAGTGAAAAAAAAGAAAACGGTTGAAGAAAAAGCAAATTCGGACCACCCGGTTTTCATCGGGGGACACAGGATGCACGGAACTTGCAACTATTAATATATCGATTCAAAGAGCAGATTAACTGTTCTGAATTTGCGAGAGAGGAGGCCATATTCAAGTGGTGCAAGTCCTAAATATAAGCTTTGCAATGGGAAAGAAGGCAATGACAGTCAGCATGCTCCAGGTAGAAGCATACTCAGGAGATCCTGGGACGTAATGAGGCTGGTACGGGCTAACCTCAAACACTGCGAGGCCGGGCATGACTTCACAGCGATTTATGCCGAATTACACTTTGCTTGATACACTAATGACTGATATGCTTCACAAGAAGCCTCAGTTTCGCTAGCCTGAGGAAGCTATCCCGTCATTGGACGCTCTGGCAATGAGTCTCGTATCGGCTCTGGTTTTACATAGACCTGACTTCTCCAAACCTTTCGCCGTCCATTGTGATGCAAGCCCGCATAGCATATGATCGATACTGATGCCTAAGACAAAAAGGAAAGATGGAAGCTTTTAGCTCACTCCGTAGGAATGTCTGGTAGCAATGGGGATAGTGCACAAATTTCGAACATATGTTGAAAGCACAACATTCGAATTGATAACTTACATCATTCAAATAGCTGATGAACTAGTCCGGCGTTTACGGTAGACTGATAAAATGCGCATTGAAGCTTCAGAGATATTTGTTCATCACCACAGCACGAATATTTCCTTACCATTTTGGATGTGTTTACCGAGAGAGGAGGATACTTTGAAGAGAAAGAGAACACCACAAATGCTGGTTTTGATTCGCCACATTTTCAATTTCTGGATTATTCGCAATTGACCGAACGCATCAGCGTGAATTCCAATAAACAGTTGCAGGCGTGCGACTGATTATTAATCAAGTGAACAAATCTACCTTCAGAAGATGAACTACAAAAACAGCAGGCGCAGAAGATTTGGCTTTTGGAGGAGTAGTTATCCTTTAAGTGCACATGAGGGGGTTGGTGAAATCTCCTGCAGACGGTGGTAGAGGGTCCATTATCATCATGCATAAGCAGCTCTCTACCTAAACAATGTCTTACTTAGATCAGATGCTTGTTCAAGCAACAGTTGTTGGAAGAATCGGAACGGTTCAATACAAGTTACCTTGTGGGTAATTTTTCTAGGGCCTTTTAGTAGCCCCGTCTTTGTTGTTTGGGAACTTTAAGTAATTGTACCGGAGACGTGTAGGATTTTTTATTGCATCCCTCCTTTAAATTCAATACATCATGCCGTTTACTATATGCGCGGGATTTAACACCATCAAATTTTTGACTCCGTGGGAATAGTTGTTTTGAAGAAAGGCAACTGACAAACAGACAGAAAGGTGGCATTTTTTTGCTCTAACTAATTTTTACATCTTAAGTCATACACAATTCCAGGATTGATTATGAAATTCAATGCGGGGAAATATCTGTTTCATCGTCTGAGCTTATCGCGACTTCAGGAGTCAGTGAGATCGCTAAGAAAGAGCCATTTACAAACGTAATCTTTCAAGAGAAGTACCGGAAAGGTTAGTTTCCGATATAAGCTGTCAAAGCCCAACAATAATAGCTAGCGATTTTAACGCTCGTGAGGAAGATTGGAACATTCGGGAAATAAATGTAAGTAGCTGTATATTACTTGAAGCATTTTCACGTCGGAATGTAGTTTTGGCCAATATAGATTGGGACAATGCTTTTTGTTGTTAGTAACATATTATCCGAGGATCACCAATGGCAGGTGAGGAAGGAATATATGCAATGCACTTTTCCTGGATACACAGTATTATTCATTTTCCAGATGAAGCGCGGTGGGACAGACCAGGAAAAATGCAGTAACGGTTTGAACATTCAAAATTCAATAAACAAATGCTTAAAATTGTGTTTGATCAGCGTATTTTGATTACACGTCGCAGTGTTGAAGAAGGTTTGGAGCTTTCGAGTAACAATGGTGGTTTCTTTCCATTTGCTACTCCCACATAACACATCCTGAAAGGAGAGTAGCATGGAAAAATTTATTAATAATGTTGTTGTTGAGGCAAGTACATTTGCTTGATATGGACGAAGCAGTGAAGGCGGATCTGGCTTTATTAATACGCGACACGAAGTCTGGTGCCATCGCCGACTTCCTTGGTTTATAAAGTGGTCGACGCTCCAATGTACTCCCCATTAATGCAACCAGGAAAAGTGCGAAGATTTGTCAGACTGAGAATCTTGGTTTTGTCGATTTCTCTTCAGTCTGGCTCTATCTACCTCTCTTCCTAGATCCTGAGCGATTTGTCCAAGATCCGTGATTCGGTGAAAATGTAACTAGAAGTCATCAACCGGTAAAAAGAAGAAATAATATCAGTGACAAGACATAACCCTCACGGACACCGCTTTCGATTTTAAAGTCCGCTGAGATTTTACCTTGGCGCAGCACCCGACATTTAGTGCTATCGTATGTCTCTCTCATAATAGGTTGTCCGGAATGCGACTCTTGCATCGGGTACTGGAAATAAACTTTCTGTTGATACTATCGAAAGTATTTTCGAATGCGATGAAGAGCAGAGGAAGCGGAGATCTAAATTTGGCGCTCTGTCCGAAAATGATCCGCATGGTGTTGATATAGTCAGCCTAGGAGGATGCAGAACGGAAACCACTCTGCTTTTCTTCGATGAAGCCTTCGACATATCTTTTGATGATTTCCAGCATTCTTCTTTTTTTTATTTAGGCTTTGTCCCGTTCACAAGAAAGGTCAGCTCGCCGTGATCAGTTGCATCATTTTGTTCTATCAAAGGTCTGATGTGGGTGCAGTCGCGATGCTTTCAAATCACCATCCAGCATATTAAGCCACTGTTGTTCAGTCTCTTGGTCATTACCATCAATTTCAATGTGCAGGCCAATTTTGGCAAGTGGATTTTATATGGTTGAGAACCGTTGTGTTTGTTCCATTGCTGCAGCTGCTCATCATCATGAATGATGAGTCGCCTTTTGCTGACAAGACCATCCAAAGATTTGTGAGCACATGCATCTGCGGCCGCCTCTTCTTTTCAGGCCACGGCAATAACAGATTTATTTTCGACACGAACCCGAGCATGTTACGCTAGCCATTGCTCGCAACGGTCAATATAGCCTTCAATAATTTCCGTTCATCGTTCTGTTTCCACGATTCGTAGTCAGCAGAACTGATACCCCTTCGAGCCATGACCAGTGATAGCGCCTCTCTTGTTAGACGCATCCGGGAGTCAACAATTTCTCGTAGAAAGCACAAAATCTCCGCTGATGAGTAGCATTGTACAGTTGTGATGCTCCTTAACCTGCACCGGAATCTTGCAGTTAAAAGTCTGTCAGAAACCCTCTCCTAGGTCAAGAGATTGCGCCTTGCTTTTAGATTTACTTTCCAGAGTCCCACCATCTTACTTCGCTTAGTATCAGAATTTCCAGCTCATATCGCCAGGAATTCTCGCTCGATTTGGAGAAAGCGAGCATTCTGGGGACTGTCGAAACGTTCTCGAGGAGCGTGTACATATTTCAGAAACCAAATGTAGTCCGTTTTCGATACACAAAGTTCGTAGCTTTGAGGTCAATTCACTTAAGGTATTTCTCTCTTGTCGTGAGCAAAAGAGATGGAAATTTTTGAGTTAGCTATCTGGAAAGTTCGATCCTCTTTCTTGTTAATGAAATGTTATCGATGCATTGGATAAGGACAGGCTATGTCATGCACGTTTCGTTTTGAGAATATGCATAAGTTCCTCAATAACGGTACAAAAAGCTCGCTCCGACTCGACATCCTGGGATTAAGTGTGGTTAGATGGTGGGACTCTGGATAGCACTTCTCTATCCAACACATCATTGGCAGCACATTTTTTGAGCGCCGAGCCAGTAATAAGGTCAGTTTGATTTGCATTGCGATCTGACGGCGCGATGTTTGAGGGGGTAAAGCGTCAACCTCTCAAATTTTCCGCTCGAGGTTCGAGTCCCAGTTGTCATGGGTATCTGTGTTTGTCCCGCTGCTGTGAGCTTATTACTTGTTGTCTTTGAGTGTGCGTCATGAATTCAAGCCATTGAAGTTCTATTGGTTACTGCGAATAATATCCAGTACGACGCGCTCGAGCTCCGGTACTATTAAAAATCTCGGAAAGTAAAGGATAGTGTGCGCCGTGACAAAAGGAAATTTCCAATTGGGCTGTTCAGAAAAGCAGAAGATGCTGCGGTTTGGGATGGCAGTAGTGGGCTCTTCATTCACGATGATGGATAGGTCAGCATGGTTGCCTACCATTTTCATTTTATAAGCATGTTGTATAAAGAGAAGAGAACACTTTACAAACTGGTTTAACCGGTTATGATTCGGATTGTGTCTTGAAAAGTCACTACTGTAATTACTACAGTAAATTTTTAGACATGTTTTTGTCAAAACAAAGTTTTTTGGGTAGGCGTGGATGACCATTCGTTTTAAAATTTTAATATGTTATTGTTCACATTCAAAGCAATAGAATGAACCTCGGAAATGGAGATAGGTGCTAAATATTTTGATTTAGATCAGATTTTTTGGCCACAAAAACCGAAAAATTTGAAAAATGGCCGCCATTTTGTTAGTTTTGGCGAAATTTTTTGATTGTGGTTCATTCTATGGAGAATTTCCCACTTTTTTGTTTTTTTCGACTTAGTAACTCGAAATCAGCCACGCCGTCAATTTTTGACATTTTATTGAACACTTTTTGGCAAACGAAAACCAACTTGGAAAATTTCATAAATCCATTTTCCTTAAACTTTAACATTATGACAATATATATACAAAATTTCATCCAAACATCTCTCTTTTTTCTCAGAAACTAACCATTTGAAAAAAAGGAGAGTTTCAATTGACAATATTATCATTTTTCGAACATCTGGACTACGTTGATGACATCTGCCTACTCCCCTTCGGGTCCTCGGGCAAGTGGCTCTGGATTTGGAGAGGGTTGGAGATAAACACTAATAAACCAAAGTGCTAGATTAGACTGGCCATCGCATTCTCCCTTAGGGGAAAATGGCAACCATATATAAGAAGGAACATAATAAAAATAATAGTAATTCCAATGGTGAAACGGTTAATGGGAACCTCCAGAAATATCAAAATTGGCGATCATGCTGTGCAACCAGCGTTCAAATGCATAGATGTCAAGATCGATTTGAAATTAAACTTCATGCCATATTTTGATAGTCTCCAACCGTAAGTGTCGATGACTTCCCATAGCTGGCCATGCCAATTCATTAGCTCCCTGTATCGAAGGTTGATAGCTGCATCCTGCATTATGTAGCGAATCTCATACCTACCGTTAGCAATTAGCTCAAACCAAATCTATTCTGGAGTAGCAAAAGATCAGATGATACACCGAAAGCATGTTTGACTCTTAAAATGATCCCAGATACTTCAAGGTAAATTAAACATCAACGTGGAGAAATTGGCTGCTACCGATACGTTTTCCATTTCGGGACATGATATTGGCTACGTAAACGGTGGAGGTTATCACCGGGGGTCGGGGTACTATTATCACTTGAGAATATTATGCAGTATATGCTGGCTTTAGGAATAACATGAAAACCAATAGAACTCAAGTACGTAGTGCCACCACTGCCTGAAGCTGCAGTTTCTCCCCCACCAGAAATAAAATAGAAAAATTCATCAAAACGATCCGCAATATGTTGAGGAAGAAAAGGAGCTTCGATGGAGCATAGTGGATAATAACGCAAGCCGGTGAAAGGAGTCATTTTAGTGGGCACGAGTCTGACAAGGGTCAGCGGTACATTTTCAATTTTTCTACTTTCCAACAAAGAAAAGAGAAAGATAGGCAGAAAAACAGTAAACTAATCTGACTGAGATTTTGTTCCTACAAAAGATTTTATAACGATTCAAAATTAAAAGGTGGGAGAAGGGGGCCATATACAGATCTCACAAGACACAAGAAACACACGCCTATGAGATATATATGTGGGTACACATCTAATAATTCCTGCAATTTCGACACAGATATTTACTTTCAACAAAAGTGCTAGATCCTTTCTCCACCGACCGTAGTTCCAAGTTTCCAAAACAATTATTATATTTAGCGAGTAATACAATGTATTAAAAAGCTTTTGTAAAAATAAATGTTGTGTAAGTTAGAAATCTCAGGGCGTAAGCAAATAGAACGAGATAAAGTTACTTTTTTTCAACGCAAGTGCGGACTTGTTTACTGCACTTATGCAATTATATGGCTTTAAAATTATTACGGAAAAATGAAGGGCGAAAATTTAAATCCGTTAGTTACAATCAGTTGGAACTGTTCCAATAAGATGTTATCCATTTTATGATTTAGATTTATCAATTCGCACTGCGACATATCTAATGTACGCATAAATGGCTGTGGGGCGGCATATATACGTCTGTACATCTTCCGAGAAGACAATAGACGCAATACACTAAAGGATATACGTACTTTCATTGCCAGATAAGGGCATCTTACTAAAAGTCGATTAAAATATCTCAACTCAATGTAATTTTCTAAGATCTGAAAATCTAAACTTTAAATTTAAAAATTGAAAACTTTTACTCACCTAGTACGACTCCAAGGATAACTCCAGATAGTGTTACCAGCAACATAAGATTCTCACTGAACCACTTCCTGAATCCGGTCAATTCTATAGGCACGTCGCCTCCTTCAGTAGTTTTTGGCGGTAGCTCCGTTCCGTTGACCGTTGCGCTGTTCGGTGGGCCCATCTTTGCAAATAAGTAATCTGAAAACTTTTCAGATTTTTCCATTGTTTGTTTACAGCGTACGGAAAAAATTAGCTCTTTCTTATCTTTAAGATTTTTAAGTATTCAAGCGATGAAGTCAACAATTATACTATGAGCCGAAGTTATTGTCCTTATCGAACAGATGATGACCGGGATGAACCCACCAAATTCAACAAAAGCAATGATCGATAAATGAATTCAGATGATGTGATGGAAAGAAGGAGGAAGTGAGAGCTTAATGGCGTTTAGTGCGGGCGTTATCGATGGGGAGTTGTTTTCTTCACGGATGCCCGGCCGCCGTACTTTGTGGTTTCGTCTTGAGCATCGAAGTCAAGGAGATTTCTTTTTGGTGACTCCGTTGTTGTAGTTTTTTAAAGTACTTTAAAATTTGAACTTGTCTGTTTGGTTACGGTCTAAACGCCGGGAAAACTGTTCAAAAAGTGTAGAAATATCTCCTACAATTCCGCAAGGATACTTCTAAAAAGATTTCAGGTTAACAGGAATGAACACAATCAGTTTCTTAGGTGGGGTTGAAAGTTAGTATGTGTTATTTTGCACGTATCTCCGAATCTTTTCTGCGGAAAATCAATACGCCGACAACCGGGCTGGGAGTGTTTGATGTTTCACTCTGGGTTCTCTCCGTTAACTGAATCGACTCGCGGCACTCGACTCCTTTAAATACACTAATCGATTGACTCTTCACACCAGCTTGCCTAGTCTCCAATGCGTTGCTTGGATAAGAAACTACTTAGTTTTCATCGACCTTCTAAACTCCGTCAGCACAACCGTCTGGCCCGGACCGCGACAATTACGGAAGTGTTATCCTTCGACTCTGCGAGCTTGTACCACCCTGTTCCCGAGGGTTACCAAGTCAAGCACGGGGGTAGTGCGTGGTACAATTGACTTGCTCGGAACATTCGCACAAGCCGACTATGCCGAATGGATCCCAGCGAGGAATGTCGTTGGCCTACTCCGGCAAGATGTTGGCATCGTTCATAAAGGATGGAAGTTATCGATTTTATGGGGGTGCTTGCTCTCGCGCCGGGCCAGGGGTGGCTTTATGCGACTAGAGCTGTTGCATTCCGACATGGAACCGCACACTTTGAGAAACGTGAATCAAGTCGGATGGAGATAGTGAGCTTTTCGATTTTTTCAAATGAAAGTCGCAGGAAAATTAGTTTCATGTCGGCCTCTAAAGTGCCTCCTATGATCAATGACCAAATAGAAAACAAGATAAATGGAAGTAATTGGCCTTGATTGTAATGACGAGAAGAAGGGCATTACAGTGGGAAAATGATTAAGCGCATATTATAATTGTATTAATTGAGCGCCCTTTTCCAGAAGGGAATGTAGATTAGCTTTGGTTCCATTTTATCTTTGAGTCACTGCCCATTTACTCCCCAAAGTCATTTATTCAAAATAGAAAAATAATCCAATCGATTTTAGCATTAAGTGCTCTGATAAATTTATTGTCTAGGGTAAACCAAGGTCAATAATTAGAAATAGCTTATAGCAAATGAAGCAGTTATTTTACTCTACAATCTCAAGTTCAAATTCAAAAGTTTGATATTATTTTGATAACGATGAATTTATGAATTTTTTGTTTCTGTAAATCTACAGAATTTCATCAAAAACAAAAGATGTAAGAAAGAAATTGTTCGTTTTTAATAAAAATGTACCCCTAAAAACTAAATTAATTTCTGCTACCAAATATCGTAACCGATCTAGGATACCAATTGGTACTTATTAGGATATCATTTTATTTAATGTAGAAAATTTCTTTCAGAACTCCTGATCATAATGGAAATTGATAATGTTACAAAGAAGACTCAACTGAAAAATAGTTTTAATATCAGAAAACATAAAAAGTTGGTTCAACCATCCCTCAAAGTATACTTACTGTTTTTACTGGACAGAAAAATTATCGTTGCGAAATATCAGAAGCGGTAACGTTCTATCCAAACTCTCAGCTTTCACGAATGAATTCATACCAAAAATTAAGTGTGGACTAAGGATTCGTTTCCAAGCGTACATAAAAGAACAGGGCCTGCGCTGAATATTCAAATATCGAACAAAGCCTTCTGTCCCAGAAAAGAGCCACACTGGTAAGGGAATGATATTTGTGTTATCTGATATCACGTTGCTGAGTACCATCTATAAGATATTCTCCGCTACCTTGGTAGGTCGGATGGCCCCATACGCCCAGAATATAATTGGACCATCCCAAAGAGGCTTCCTCCAGGCAAATTAGCAACATATCAGATTTTCTCTCTGCATATCTGATGGAAAAATTGCTGGAATATGGCCATCAGCTACACCACATTTTTGTCGACTTTAAAGCCTATGACAGCATAGCCAGGGTAAAACTGTACACGGCCATCAGAGAATTCGGTATCCCGACGAAGTTGATAAGACTGACTAGGCTGACCCTGACCAATATGGGAGGCCAGATGAAAGCAGCAAGATCACTCTCGAGAACATTCAACATGAACAACGGTCTAAGACATGGGGATGTCCTATCATGCAGATGTAAATGCGGGAGGCACCATTCTCTTCAAGTACAACCAACTACTGGCTGATAACATTGACATCATAGAAAGAATAACCCGAGATGTACAATCCACTTTCATCCAGATCGAGCAGGCGGCGCGAGATCTTGGGCTGCACATTAATGAAGGAAAGACGAAGTACTTGGTACTTGGGGTACTTGGGGGCAACGTAAGCACCAAAAACAAAAGAATGGACAACATCGAATCACACTGGTCAAACGAAAACAATGAAAATAGGAGACTACAACTTTGAGACCGTTGAAAATTTCTCCTATCTAGGGTCGAAAATCACAACCGATAACAGCGGTTGTTGGTTACCAACACAGCCTATTTCAATTTACAAAAACTCTTCCGCTCGAAACGTCTCATCATAGGCTCAAAGCTCTTACGGTTCAAGACTATGATCTTGCCTGTCCTCATGTATTTCTCGGAGACCTGGGTTCATAAAAAAAAAAAATTGCGAACTTTTGGCCGCGTTCGAGAGAAGAATCCTTGAAGAATTTTTGGCCCCCTACATGAGGATAGATGATTCCGTAGCCTACATAACAACGAAACTTATGAGCGATACCACGACCGTCAAAACCGACAAAATCTGCCCCAACAAGTTGCGGTGAGCGGGTCGCCTAATCCATATGGATGAGAATGTTCCAGCCGGAAATTCTATAAGGACAATATCTACGCCTGAGATGGAGCGATGGCGTAAGTAAGGACGCCGAGCAGCTTCTATGGATATCGAATTGGTGGACCTTGGCCCAAAACCGGGGTGATTGGAGTTTCGTACTAAGGCAAGTCTAGACCGAATACCGATTGTTGCACCGTTGATGATGATAATGATCTGTGATATCTAATATCCGGTCATTAACATGCAAATGTATTGAGGACTAAGTCGATATAAAGTTTTAATGTCAACAATGACAAAGGGTGCCTTCTAGTCTTCGAATTGAGTAATCGAACGTAAGGGCGGTTGAACAATGATTATGATTGTCAGCAGGATAGGATGAGAAACCCGATTGGGAACCACCTAATTGGTGCTCTTCTGATAAACAGCCATGAGTATGGGCGTCTGTTAAATGGGGAGGGGTGGTAAGGATCTTCAGATCAGCGATATTTGATCAATAAGCAAGGAAACTTATATGAAATAGTCAGAGAATGTTTGAAGCTCGTAAAATTCACAAAATAATTAACTGGATTAAGATATTAGGAGTACCAATCTTTGAAATCAGGCAAATCGTCAAAGTTAACAATCATTCCAAAGATCTTGCCGTAATTGTGCAGAACGCTATAAGTAAATCAATGATAAATTGGATATCATTTGGACTGGATTAAATTAAATTCTAGCCTACAAATCTTATCATTAGGTATATTGCAACAGCAGAATGCCGTGAAGACGAACTATAAGTCTTTTATAACGTAACGTCCCTGAACCGAGACCATAACGGCATGAAAATTCTAATTGGCGATTTTAATACTAAGGTTGGTTTTTTGTTTTTAGTTTTTGCATTTTTCAAATCCTTACATACTCAAAAATGATTTTGCTCATGCTCGTTTACGAAAATTCCAAGGTCGAATCAGTTTAAAATGGTTTTAAGCGTTAGTGCGTCTTCGGCTCTTCTCAGCTACTCTCTCAGCCTCAATTTCTCAAATTTTTATTTCGTAGTTTCACCTGGATTTACCACAACAAATTTGGCGGGACCTTCGCAATAGACCAAGTGACATATACAAAGAAATGCTGGAAATTCTCTCAGAAAATAGTTTGCAGGCTCTTCAATTCAACCTAGAATTCGGGGTAGCTGGCGGAAGTCAACGTAAAAGCCAGGAGCGTTGATGGTTAGCATAATCGGAAAAATTGAAGCTTTAGAATTCAGTAGGGAGGCTCTGTTTAATCTTTATTATCTCTCCGTTTGCCACTAGCACACCTAACGTTCGGTTTGGCCCATGTGTTCTGGCCAGGCCCTATGCATTCATATAGTACGTAGGTATATAATTTTCATTTTTTCTTATTCCTAGATATATTGGCTTATATTCAGTGATCTACTAAGGTAGAAATAAAGAACAAAAAATAATGTAAACTCCTCCATATCCGGTTGTGGAAGGAAGCGGGATGGATAGCTTCCATCCGTAGGTTATCGCAGCGGGTAGAGGAGGAACGTGCAGGAACTTTGCAGTTTTGCACACTGAAGACGTTATCACCACAGCTGTCAGTTTAGTATAAAGTGCACTACCGAAAATGGAGGGAAGGGGAATCCTGAGGTCTGGTGCGGATTACAGACGCGAGTCATCTGATTTAGTGACTGAGTGAGGTTCCCGTCATGGACAGCATAGCGTCGAAATTTTTTCAGCAGGTCCGCGTAAGCAGCGGCTAAGCTGAACTGTTCCTGCTACAAAATAATAATAGGGGCAGGTACAACTTCTTACCGCCCCTTGTTGCACCAGAGATTCGTCGAGCATTCCGTGCAATACATGCAAGTGCCTTTGCAGCGAGTTGCAGACCGTGCCGCTCATCATGGAGCGTGTTCGATTTGAACTCATCCCGGAAACAGGCGACCAAGAGTCGATAGCAGCAGAGCGGCGGTAGCAACAATACCACGCTGCCCTGTGGGCATTAGTTTCAGCACTCGCCAAAGCAAGCTTCTTTACAGTTCGGCTGAAGTTTTCGCTGAGGTTCGGGACGTATTCCGAAGAGCATGCATAGAATATTTAGAAATAAATCTTTTGCATAGACTAGGTATTCCGTATTCCGCATCTTCCGTAAATCCGGATATTCTATCTCAAATCAATTATGAGATTGCACCTCGATTTCGTGCTGAATGTCTTTCCTCCAACTATAATCATTTGTGTACTTATATACTGGTAAAATTGTGGCCGTCACTTTCCCGTTATTGGTTTCAGTGCGGGAAGAGATCCAGCATTGAAAGTCATCTGGAACGTCGGAGGGACTCATTAACGCTGGATATTGCTAGGCTTACTCAAATCAGCACTAGTAATGCCAGTACGGGTTAACAACAAAGTGCAAAGGGTTTACAGGAACTATACCATCACCACTGAGACACCATAGTAGAAATTTTGGACACTCTAAGGGAGAAATTTTCTGTCCCGTACAATCAGTTGCGACGCGGTGGCAACTTAAGCCAGGGACCAACAGAGCTTTTTCACATCACGAATGCTGACACAGCGTGCAGGCACTTCAATTTTCTGTGCCGGACATGAATTCCGCGGATGTTACTGAAGAGGAGATTTGATGAGTCATGAGCAGCTCGAAAAAGTAAAGGGGGCTTGGCTTGGATCGGGTGCAAAATTTATATTTATATACGTTCATTCGTCATATTTGGGCAGAGTCAAGTCTAGACAAATGTCGACCATCCTCAAAGGTCATCACGAGGCGCATGTTGAACATAGCGCCGGTGACCTCTGCATCTAAGCTATGAATAAGTCAGACACAAGTGCTTAGAAGTCCTGAATGGAGTCCAAGCTCGATTGGGTATTTAAAGGATCTGGTGCTAAAATTGCATCTCTCGGAAAAGAATAAGATAAGGGCATTGAATGTGTTCGCTATCCTTCCCCACTTACCTACCACCGGCCACTACTACCGGAGCTTTTAAGTATTTTTTTAAATAGGCAGGATCATCCTAGTGTAAATGCTTAGCACTTAGTGCTAGTTTTGGATAAGATCTGGCATCTGTAAAAAAATTTACTGGGAAACATATTTTTTTTTTGTTTCTTTCATTTTTCACTCTATTTGAGTTCGTATCGAAATAAAATGAAATCACCTCATCGACCGCGGTGTGCGCATGTGAAGAAAATGCAATCCATCTTGGAGTGTCGTTGGGACCTAGGGTTTAAGCGCTTAAAGTAAAATAGCAAGAGAGAAGAAGTCCTATGTACCCTGTTTTATTGAACGCTTAGATGTGAAATTGGTGATCTTTTGATCCATATACATTATCAAACAACGAAATTGTTCCATCATCGCTTCACCTGCAACGTTTTCGAAATAGTGTAGAGTGAAAAGTAAGATCATAGTCTTGTTATTTTTATGCACGTGCACCGCTGTAAAGAACTGGAGACATCCTGGTTTTGCGCGAAAGCTTATCAATTCCAATTCCTAAAATGCTGTTTGACGTCTTGGTCTCTGCCATCGCTCCATTCGATGTTGCGTCTACCAAAACTTCTTTTTCTATTATTAGTAATTCTCTTATAGACTCTCGGGGTGGGCCGGGCCGGGGAAACCGCCTACCGCAAACAGTTGAGCGGGATTTTATCCATAATCAAACGTCGGAAGTTTTGCTCATAGATTTGAGGATCGTCCATCCTCATGTAGAGTTCTAAAAATTCTTCAGAGGTTTCTCCTTCGATTGCTGCCAAGAGTTCGCAACTTTTCTTGACAAGAACCCAAGTCTCCATGAATACATGGGGGACTGGCAAGATCATTGTCTTCTACAGTAAGAGATTCGACCGAACGGTGAAACGTTTCGTAGTGTCAACAACCGTGCGCAGATTTCGTCGTCGTAGCTATTATTGGTTGTGATTTTCAACTCTAGATAGGGGAAATTATTTACGGTCTGAAAGTCTCCTATCTTTATCGCCCGCATGGGTTAGATGCTATTTGATGCTATCAACAATAGCATTTCATTTTATTGCTTAGTCGATGTGAATGATGGTATTATGTACGTCCTGGGTCGTCCTTCCCACGATGTTGACATCGTCAACATCTCAGTATAATTTTTCCAAGCCAATTGAAGAGGACCCATGATAAGACATCTCCTTGTTTTATATCGTTGCTGATGTTGAATGGTCTCGATAGTAACCCCGCTGCTTTTATCTGTCTTTGGTTAGGGTCAGCTTAGTCAGTCTTATTAATTTCGTAGGGACACTGAATTCTTTCGCGGTCATGTCCGGTTTACCCTGGTTAAGCAATCATAGGCGGCCTTAAAGTTGGTGAAAGGATGGTGTAACTGATGGCCATATTCCAGTAGTTTATCCATCGCTTATTACAGAGATAAAATCTGATCTGTTGCTGATTTGCCCCGAGTGTAGCCTGTTTGGTATGGGCCAATGATGTTTTGGGCGCATGAGGTTATCAGGCATAGAAAGATAGTGGAGAATATCTTATAACTGGCATTCAGCGATGTGATACCTCAATAATTACTGTACTGTGTGATATTTCATGAATGAATCGCGCGGTGTAATTGGTCTTCATATTTAACCAGTTCGGCTGTAATTCCATCCAGGGTCGTTGGTGGCAGCAATTTTATGTCGCTTCATTGGGCAGGATCTCGACATCGACGGTATTTTGGTTCCGCAGTTCAACTATATACTCAACCCGTTACTCCCATATACTCATATGGTCGGAAATCAGATTTACCTCTTTCATCGTCCTAACTTTTTGGTAAAGCTTCTACGACTATGCCGTTTCTCCCTGGACCTTTTGATTTCATAGACCTGTTGCTTCTCCCAGGCTTCCTTTTTCTGCATGTGAAGTCGCTTCTCCACTCGATGAAGTTCGCGATGGGTCTCTGTGCGTACTCGTAGTCATTGTCTGATATGCAGCATTCTTCCGGATTACGTTCATCGTCGAACCAGTCAATCTGGCTTTTTAAGATTTTGTGTTAAACAAAACCTTATTAAAATCGGCTTATTGTCTGTCTGTCCGTCCATTTGTCTGTCTTTCTGGCACACCTTATATCTCAGAAATGGTTACTCCAATTGATACGAAATTTGGTGGAAAGTGCGACCTATGTATCCCATTGCAGGCAGTGAGTAGTGCAGTGCAGTGTTGAGTTTAAGAAAGGAGTTCCCACATATGCAAAAGAGGAGTGTGCAACTTTTTTTTAACCGAGTATTGTCATGTGGGGTATCAAATGAAAGGTCTTGATCAGTGCTTTCCCAAATCGACATTAATGTTGGTTGCAATTGGGAGAAGTGCAGGGGTCCAAAAAGAACCCGCTCTCGAAAACTACCCAATCCACTCCCATACTTGAAAAGAAAAACAGTGATCCATGCGCATAGGCCTCAAAATACTCTCTATACCGATACCGGTTTAAATAAAGTTAATAATTGTAGATTACCATATTTATTATAAGCATATTTTCTAGAAATTGACTGGAAACCACTCTTAAACTTTCCCTAGAATCATCAACTTTTGCCGTAATATCGGCTATACAATAGAGCATGAAACTACCCACCTACTAAGTTTGGTGCAGATCGCACTATTACTAACAGAGTTATAATAGTTCAAATTTGTTACTTTTGTGCAAACTTCTTGCGTTCCACGACTTTGAAAGTCAGCATCATACTAAAGTGAATGGTCTGACAAACTAAATGTATAAATATTATAATAATAGTAATAATAGTTGGCACAACAATCCATATTGGATCAGGGCCTTAAAGTTTGTTAGAGCACTTCATTCAAGACGGTAACGGTATACTACAGTATACTGTAGAAGGCAATGTGGTCAGCATTGCGCTTGGTACAAATGTGGCAAATGGCGACTCAAATATTTTTAAATAAAAACACATAAAACTGTTTGTAAGTGAAGTGTTTAGCTTTCGGTTACTCGACTTGTTTGTAGTTGGGACCAAATATGTTTGTGGCTGTATCAATGACAACGCATTGCGCCAATCCTCCACGGTTTAATTAGGGCGATCAGACCCGAGTCTGCACAGGGACACATCTGAAGCGGCTTCGGCCACGAACCCTTGGCAGGGATATACTGGCACCATGGGAAGGGGGTAGCCCTCGGATTTCACATATCTTAGGAAAATTACTGGTCAATGTCCTTTCAGCTCGGTTTCAGTAGTTGTCTGCCAAATCGGAGTTTCATGGGGGTCATGGTTACGTCTAAGCTGACAAAGAAACCTTCGGGTCTTAAATGTAGAGTTATATTTCAAATCGGTTGCCTTACTCCTTAGTTTGGTAAAGATTTAAATAGGCTTTAGATCCACCAATATGAATGCTGAGCGCGGCCCTCAGTATATACTTGTACTGTTGCTGCTTGTCATAGTGGTGCCCTGATTGTGGCCACAAAATCAATCCGTGTCTTAAGAAAATCGCGATGTTAAGTCTACGTGACAGGCACTCAGGTTAAACGGGGGGGAACGGGTTCCTTGCAGTGTATTGACTGGAACATTCTGGTCAAGTCGATGTAACATCATAGTTATGCAGGGCCATACACCAACAGATATTTTCGGTATAGTAAGAAGGACGCTTTTTAAAAGCTATTACCCGCATTTCAGGAAAGGCTTCTCGAACGTGACATAGTCATCGCGTTGGGTAGTTTGAATGCTAAGATGGGATCTGAAAACACATTCCTCGCATGTGGTGAGGTGATATGGTCGTGGGGACCACAACAAAAATAGAGAAATGTCTGTAAACTCATGACTTATGTTCGAAGATGGTCAAAGAATATGTAATTAGATCGACCCAGAATGTGCATAACAAAAAATTTGCTGATATCGGCTCGAAAAGGAACATCTGATGGTCGTCTATCTTCGTTTTCGTGTCACCATTGTCGGGCCCGAATTCATTATGGCTGTTTCCGCAGTTCGTCTATCATCCAAACAACTTCACCAAAACTGGTTGACTACAAAAACGTGGAAGTGTGCATTGTTTTCGGCTGCAAGTCGAGATGATCACTACATGCTTGAACTTCTTTACCGTGGATAAGCACGAGAAGTACAGCGTACTGCGCATGACAAAAGCTATTCCTCCAGTGAACTGTTGAGTTAAGATTGTATACAGCGTCACTAAAGGGGTGGTGGATGGTGGTAAGCTTCCAATGGTCCAGCGAGGAACGTTGATGGTAGGCTCCTCATCCTTGGGGAGCTGACGAACTCTCCGTCACGATTCTGAAATGTATAACTTTCGTCGAAGTTGTTGCTCTTGTGGACTTTCTGGCAAGTCATCGTTACATCTTTCTAGACACATCAAAAGAGATTGCATCTGGATTGTTTTGCTCACGATGGGCATTCTAGAGAGACTAATAGCTATTATCAAAGTGACAGTTCTCTACATATGTTGCCTTGTGCGGGCGAACCGAAGGGGAGAATTGGGCTGAAGATAAACATCAACAAAAACGAAATTTTCAGTTTGACTGACCATCTAACTGTCCCCACCGTCACTAATGCGAAGAACATCGAAGGTGCCGGTCAGTTAAAGAACGTTGTTTCTGCTGAATTTGATGTCGCTCGACACATTAGCAGTGCTAAGTTCGTTCTTGCTACTTTTTTCAAAATCTTGAAATGCAACTGTCGCAGCTCCCCCACTGTTACTCAGAAGTTTCAAAGTCTCATCAGATCATGTTTGTGTCGTGTCATGGGAGTATTCTGGTCTGTAAAAGTAACAAATAAGGAACTTCGTTGGCGTACAGAAGAGATCTACAGATGTACATACCTATGATGAGACGGAAGTGAGTGTGATTACACATTGTGAAAGGTTGACAGTTTGTTTCGGGCCAGAGAACCAATTTCTTCACATGACTATGAGATACGCCAGGAAATACCAAAGCTCTTTTGAGACACAAAGTGACTTTGCAAAAAAAATCCTTACGTGATGGGAGGTTTCTATGCTGATTATGGCTTCTAAATATAGGCGTTTAGGAAAACAACATTGTCAGTTAGAGATACGAGTATAGGTCTTGCAAGATATACCTTTGTTCAACTTTCTTGTATCCAATGGCGGAAGACAACTCGTGTTGAAAATCCCCAACTTAAACGAATGATTTGATCTCTCTTTTTGCATTTTTTCCAAAGATACGACAGAGCAGACAAATTTACGAGTCGTTAGGCAAACAATAAACTAAACCATACTTGGTCCTCGGCTGCTTATAGGATAATTTTCAATTAAGCCCGCAAAAAGCTTTTACATGCATGTCAGCTTTACGGAAACCGTTATTCGTTATCCTTCCCAAATACGGCCTGTTATCCCAATCCTGAAAACGTTTCGTGCTTAAAACTTTCTCTTGACCTTGCCTCCCACATGCACACACGTATCCATTTACCCTGACCTGAAAATAGTGAAATTTGCTAGACTGTACCGAACCCTTGCATTCATTCTAAATATGGAAGTGCAGTGGCTGAGCTTCATGTTTGTTGCATGTCTACAAAGGAGGATCAACCACGATATCTCCCCGCCGCACGTAAACATGCATCAATTTATTGATACAAGCAAATCATTTATGAGCAATTGATTTCAATAACGCACGTTGCTAGGCTTTGAGGTTGTTTACAGACTTTACAATGATGACTTAAGATAGCTTGATGAACTCGTGATTTGTGGTGAAAGATTTTAATTGCTGCGGACATGAAAGCCAAGCGACAGCGATTCAATTAACATGTTCATGTAGCAAAGTCGGGAGTAACAGGGTCAAGTGGTTGACGGTACCCAGTGATGTTGAACGAACAGTTTGGTTTATATCGTGGACAAATATGTCCATTCTGTTATCGGGTGAGAATTTCACGAAAGTATTTCTAACAAATCTTTGGACTTAGTTTTGAAGATGGTTATAGAACTGGTCAATTAGACACAGCTCAGTGAAATGGTTTAGTCTGTATTAAGTTGGAGCTCATTTGCACCCAATTTTCTCAGACCAAATACTCCGTTGTCCTTGATGTTTATATACCTTTGTACATATAGAATCCCGCCGGCCGGCATCAAAGTTTAGTTAAACACCAATATCCACTAGAAAAAAGCAGCCATTAAACTAATTCGTTTATTTATTTGTGTACACTACTGATGCCATCTCCACAAAGTTCCATCGATTTTGCATGAAATACAGGGGCTCTGTTATCGAGCATTGGGGGCAAAAAATCAATAAAATATCTGTCCAACTAATGCTATCTATCTATCTAGTTGAAAGTCATGGTTAATTGAGTACTTTGTAGGATTTTGGCACGATTCTGTCCCGCAGTCGGCATTTGAGTGAACCAATAAGCATAGGGGGCCTAGTAGCGTATTTACCACAATAAACGTCTATATCCATAGAGTAGACTTTGGCATCGATAAAAGTTTGCTTAATTATAGGAGGTCATGCAAATTAAATGCAGGAGACAGTTTGTTTGTAAAAATACTTTTGAAAGCTGTCAAGGTTAAACCACTTTTGAACAATTCTAGTTCTCTCAATTTGCATAATTCGACATGGAACTTTTAACAAAAGTTAGAAGTATTTGGAGGTGTTTTTTTAGTTTCATGGAAGTCGATACTTACTCAGAATCGAGTTTTCTGTTTCTACTTTTTCTGCTCGGAAATATTGACAAAGACATCAGTTCAATCTACGTCATATATGTACATATTCTCACATACCCAGAAAGCTACATGAACGAAGAATAGAGAACAAAATTGAAGGCGCAGGAGCTTCAAGCGCTACTAGCTTCAATATTATACAACTGCTTTGCATAATGCTACAAGCACTCAAATCGTGACCAGCAATCCTGAGAGTACTCATTTCAGCGAGGATATCACAGGAGCTAGTGCTGGCCATAGTTAGGAGAAGCTTGGGGATCCTTGTATCAGCTCTCATACGAAAGCCGGAGAAAGGCAAACGTCAGCCTCCAGGAAAACTGCCAAGTATAGAAGTGCACAGATAGAATTAACCTGACAAACGTAAGCTTTTTAAGGTTTTGTTTGAAAAATTGAGTAAAACCCCTCTTAAGTTTATCCCATAGTTATAAAAGTTGGTAGTAGTATAAAATATAAAATGAAGCATATTATCTCCATCAAAATCATACTATTAGCAACAACGTTACAGTAGCTCAAAGTTGTCTTTACAACCCCAAGTACTAAATCTGACATGCTAAATGCATATTTCTAACGGGCTACGTACAAATGGAATAATTCTACACTCAAATATACTCACATAAGAAGCAAACAAAACCTTTCATACCTGAAGCGCCAACTTCCGGTTTCCCAACTTGTTTATGTAAGATTAGGTATTTGTTTCAATGTGGCATTGGCATTCAAAGTCTTAGCTTGTAGTAAATTTGCCTAAAAGAAAGAAATTTGACCTCTTATAACTTTGTTAGTTATAGTGCGATCTCCACCAAATTTCGCAGCGTTATCCTTCATATGAAAGCCTATATTATTGCATGAATATTAAATGTACTTAAGGGTATACCCAGTAAATTTCTAAAAAATATGGTCATATAATAATGTTAACTTCATTTAAGCGAGTATCGGTGAAGAGGATACTTTAAATTTTGCGCACTGTATAGTTACAGCTTCAAGATTTTTTTAGATTTGTCACGTAAGCAGTTTCTGAGAATTTGTCCGTGGTAGAAATAATCACTTTCCGGCTCCGCATTCACCTGTTTTGCATGACACATCAGAACTGATTTTTTAAGAACTAATAAAGACCTTTAATTTGATATCCCATACGAATATATTGGATAAAAAGAAAATATTTTACACCCGCGTTTTGCATATATGAGGACCCCTCAACTCAACAAAGCTTCAATAGAACTGTTCAGAAGATCAAAATTTACGGTGCAGGGCTCGGAACCCTAACGCCGGCGGCTCTATGGAGCGAGAAAGCAGGCTTCTCGTCGTCGATATCTTTCGACTGTAGTGTCTCGGTGGTAGATTATTTGGCCACCATTGCTTCACTCTCGAGAATACCCATTGCAAAAACTTGGAAAAATGTTTCGTTGATTAGGCAATCATTAGCTCATAGTGGGGTGACTGACTACACTTGGCCGCAGGAGCACATACGCTAATAAACTTAAGAGAGATAAAACCTCAAAAAGGAAACAAGGAAGAATGGATCATGGCTGGGGAAAAGAAAAGCGGTTTACACAAAAGAAGATTGCGGACCGAACTGATCATCATCTTAAAAAAAGGTTATAAGATATATGCCGATATCCTCAGGAAGGGCAAATGCGATCCAGAACTGATGCATCTGAGACAAATCGTCGGCCGAATCCAACCTTACCAGAAATAAAATTTGTTATTTTAGCTAAAGAAATTTCCGGTGAAGAAAATTTCCTCGGCAAAGTCGAGAAATCTTTATGGGAAGAGGCACAAGCACCGGCCAAAAATTAGGGGACTGTAATACAATGGAAACCATTAATGAAGTCATGCAACATGAAGGTATTCGCGAGGTCCCAAAAAATAGTTTGGACCATTCGGCTCGGAAGAGTTCCCAATCGGGGGTTCAAGAAGACATAACTATCAATTTACCGGCTCATGCTTCTTTAGGCTGTTCTGACTCACTTCTGACTAAGTGAGAACCTGTCCCTCAAGCGAGGTTTTAGATGCTCTAAATTTGGCTACATAGGGGCGAAATCCACCGGCGATTGTAAAAGGTCAAAAAGGTGGAGAAAATTTCGAAGAGGAATGCAAAGCTATCCCTGAATAGATGCTTTGCAAGAGAAAAAAGGGTCGACTGTCGGCACGTCACAGGGGCCTGCAGATGACAAGTGTTTAGGAGAATCTTTGATGTAATGAAGAAATGGGGTTGAAACAAAACAACGACAACCACTGCAAGGCAGCGCAGGACCTACTTCCGCAGACCATCTACGAGACAACTCCAAACTGAACATGAACTATGATCAGATTGCGCTCCTCAATAACAGTGTCGAGGTTTCTCAAAATACCCAGAGTCAGAATTCCAATGATATAAGCTGGATCTAACCGTAAGTAAAATTGATGGATTCTGGATACTCCTCTCCTTCTTGCGCAATACACTTTTGTGTTCTGAATAATCAAGTCATAACAGACCCGAATCCGGTGTTGGATTATTACACAAGGCATATTCTCTTGACAGAAAGCTAATTTCTGTCAGGATTCTGACTGCAAGATTCCGGTTCAGTGTCATCGGAATTGTACAGTATTATGCACCAACGGACACTTCCTACTTGCTCGGACATGTAATGGAGAAGTACAGCCTTCTTGACCGTGATTATAATGGTAAGAGGGTTGTGGATTTCTGCAGCCATTGTTGGCACATTGTTGAGCACAGAGCTCAATATGAGGTTACTTGGTTCTCGACTGACTGACATTGTACGAGCAATCAAAATGGTAATTTTGCGATAAACAGTACAGGTGCATTAAAGAGTTGCTTTCTGAACGTGTATTGGTGTCCGAATAGCTGAGTAGTTAGAGAATAAGGCATATCTGATCCAGCTGCCTACCGATGAGCATTGGGCTGCCAACGAAAATGCTCTTTCTTTTGATTGCTCTCAGGCTGTCGACTTCGACAATGAACCATGACCTCTTTCCTCAAATACTTCGACCATACTTATGCCATCTGTTTGCTCGGGTTGTGCTCGGGTTGTGCAAACAGCCCTGGACTTGGAAAAAGAGGCACGTGCATTTGGACTGAAGATATCTGACGGACCACCATACTCTCCTTATCGGCTTTAATGGGCAGAGCATCGAAGGCGTAGATCAATTTGTATACCTGCTTCGAACTGGATATTGCCCGATGCTTTAATAGCGCTAGATCCGTTTAGTTTAGTTTCGCTGTCTTGTGAAAAATCTGGAAATGTAATATCCTGATCTTGGTGGTGAGACTGTTATGTGCTAGTACTCTTTTTATGTTGTTTGATGGGGGTAACATATGCAGAGTGACCACCACTGTTACTCAAGCACTTGTCTGCGCCGTATTATTGGCGTTCGCTGGTTTGATAATATTTCAAACGAAGAAGTTGGTCGGCCCACAGGGCTGGCTCCCGTACGCGAGGTGATCAGAAGGTTGAAGTGCCAGGAGACAGGTCACGTATTAAGGAGGGGCAACAATTGCATTGCTGGTTACGCCATACAGTGCCCAAAGGCCCTTTGCGCAAAAGAGTAGAAAAGGATTGCGAGCGCCTCGGGGTGTCGTGGGGAGAGCTAACAGGCAATGCGGGTAACCGCGAGTAATGGGGTACGGGTGTGGTTGACTCACCATACCCGCGAAGGGGTAAATACAGCAATATATACATATACTCGACTACAACCTAAGTTGGAAAAGACACACTCGAGAAAAGGAGGAAGAGTCAGATGTAGGCATACCTACTGGCTGTTAAGGAGCAATTCTCTGGTATCCGCGATAAGATGTTTATTGATACACGTATATTCAGAAGTTCGTGTGGAAATTAATTTGAAAATTGTTCAAAATTTCGAAAGGTATAGCTGACACTCTCTGATACATTCGAAATTATGAGGCATAGGGACTTCCGAATACAGATTATGGGTATATAATTAAGAGAAGAATAAAGTCAAATTTGGCAGTTGAATGGCTAACTTTTATAAAGGAGGAATACAACCTACACGGATACGTTTGCCGGAACAGAGAGTGGCTCAAATATTTCTAACTTGCTCTTAAAGAAAACAATTTAAACGGCTTGAAAAACCTCAAAGAGAATCTGCAAAAGCTATTCCACGTGGCTTCCCATAATATCTCAATATTGTCATGTTTCACCGTTCTAGGCACGCCACTAAATCCAAATAAAGTTGGTTCAGCTTCCATGTGTCGATGGTTTCATTTAGACATAAGAGGACGGGTCACTTCCATTTCAGCTTTTCTCATGAAAACCATCAAAATATCAATTGTCATATATTATCCAATTGCGTTTACCACTTTTTGAACGCCATTGCGAAATTACGGAAAAAATAGAATGGGTTCATCCAATTAGTGAAATAACAACGACAAATGGACTTTGAACACCGGTGCGGATAAATGTGGGCATATATGGTTGATTCGCTGTCAAGGCTTCATATTTTCCAATGGCTTATCATTTTACATAAATAAATTTTAAATAAATGAATGTCGCAGTTACACTCATGCGTTAAATTAAGTTTTAATCGATTGGGAAGTACTCATGAGCTTATTCGCAACATTAGCTTGTGAAGCACTATGTACATATATATTACAGTTCAAGCATCAAAGGATACCAATTTGACCAAAAAATGTTCACGAAAGGTAATATCTGGTAGAATATGGGAATTACCCCAATTAACGAAATATATCCCTCGAAATAATCGGAATTAAATACGTGATAAAATATATAATGTTGCCGTTATCCCCTAAATGTGGCAAAGTCAACCAAACCTATACGAAATTGTTATCGGTTCGTGGAAATATGGTTTAGTAGCTCCCTCCAAAGCTTGCCGAGAAGCATACACTCTTCCTGTATTGTTCTGTGCCACATGTTATTAGGGCGGTTTACTCGTCGGTCACTTAGTAATAGTAGATTTCATTGTATGACATGGCATAGCGGTTGTCTTCCTTTCTTTAAGGTTGACCGTGCGGGTCAAACTGGGATGGACGTATAGCAGTGAAGAAGGGAATAACTTGTTCCCGAAATTTCGGTATATGCCTACCCAAATAAATACATGATGCGGTGTGACAGGAAGCAGGTATTGGTCGCAGTTGAGGTATTTGAGGAAAAACATCTTGGTCAATTGAAACCCTTCACCTTTTATATGCAATGTAATGCATCCGGATGCAAATGATGCTGGGTATTTTGTGTTTGCAATGAGGTCTGTTCCTGGGCGATTATTTATAGAAAAATTCAAGTAGCTAATACCCAGCTGATGATATTTTGGGTTCAAGGTCTGGGCTGACATATCCGCTTGACATTGGGCATCTTCCTGAATCATTATGATTTAAGTTGGAAGTGAAATTTACACGAATAACCGCTGTTTGGCGTTATTCGTAGCTAGGCAAAAGATTGAAGTGCCTTAGATTTTAGCTTTGTATAGGAAGTTTAACATATTACAAGCGTCAAAAATAATGGAGGAGTCGGTTTGCAAGGCTACCTGGAGTACCATGCGTAGCAAAATGTGAAAGATGGGAACAAAAGTTTAAGAATTGATGTGTTTTCAACGGAAGTGTAGATAGGCGTGAAGGATCGAAGTGGTGCGGGTCGGTCATAGAGTCTGCAAGTATTCAACAATAGATATTGGCCATTTGTCTCAATTTAGTGAGGGATTTTATCTTTCCATGCTAGTTTGTTTATCGATAAATCGGATCATGGAAAAATTATTAATTATATTATTGGTTAGTAAGATATTTGGTGTGCACTTCGGACATTTTATTATATAATAGTTTTGTAAGAAGTAAATAGCCGCGACCGGGAACGAAATAAGTGGGTCCGAGACCGGCTGATCAATGAACAGCTGATAAGCAAGATAAGGAAGTCTTGTGAGTGCAGTTGAATTTCAAAGTAAGTGCGTGCATTCTTTGAAAATTTGTAATTTTGTGAAAATAAATTCGTGAGTCGAAAGGAGTGAAATCGTTCATATTCCAGTTGTCAATGCCGAAAACAGATTGGAACCAAGTTTGGGTGAACATGCATCCGGCGGTAAATACGTGCCATGTGCCGTATTGGTTGAGTTAGAACCCTTCACGAATTATTCAGTACGTAGCAGACTATTCTGTCACATTTTCTGACCAGATAATTTAGTATTCGGACAATCCTGTGCTGATAACAACTGGGCCAAAGGATACTACACAGAAGGAGGTCGTACGAAAAGAAAATCTCGAATTACGGAGACGTGAGTTTTGAAAAAGAATTTTTTTTTCCGCTGGGTTGCATTTCAGTTTCATTTTTATTGTGGTGATTAGTCAACATCAGATGCAGTACGAGGTATGCCCATTAAATCGAGAGTGTGTAGCGGGAAAAGTCTTCGCCTGCTTACACTCGAATTGTGTTTGCTGTGCTGTTCCGTGCCCAGGACAGTGCGCTATATATACTTACCCATTGATCACAGAGGAAATCACAGTAACGCACGGACTCGCGACGAGAAATTTAGTCCTGCTAACTAGGTGCTAGGCTGCTTCGCGTCCGTCAAGATCCGGGATTACACACGTTATCCTGACACAGTCACTAAGAGTCGACTTTTTTTAACGTGTTTCATGCTGAATTCGAATTTTTAGAAAATTCCTTAAAAACGCACAAAAACGAGAGAGGGTAAGAATATTTGGGAGTGTAACCACGCACGCGGTCCAGCCGTCTTTATTTTTGTATTTCATTTCCAGAATTAGCTCGCCTGTCGTTCATCATAGGTACACGTGAATACCCGTGTTTGAGTATTTTGCAGTATCCGGTTTTTGTGAAATGATGCTTGTCAGCAGGATGAAGCCTTATAGTCGTCGATGCTCATGCTGCCAGGGCAACCGGATTCCCAACCGTATGGGCATATAGGAGCTATGGGTTGAGTATTTTGATGAACAACTAAAATATGGGCAAGTTGCAGGTTCCGCCAATTGATGACGGCAGACAAATGTTGCCACCGCCAAGTATGGAAAAAGCAAGCTGTACAATCTATCGAAAAATCATATGTAGTCAGGAGACGATGGAATTGTAGCCGAATTAGTTAAATATGGAGACGAACAATTACACCAAGCAGTTGCTTCGCTTTGACAAAGAGGCGTTGCCTGCTCTATAAATACGAAGAGGGATATCACACATGGCTGCAATTGAAAGAGTAAAACGTTTCTGAGTACCATCTATATATATTCTTCACACCTTGCTAGGTCGGAGAAACCCAAACGCTCAGAGCATAAACAGCCTATACCAACTTCACTCCAGGCAAATCGGCAATATATCATATTTTCTCTCTGAGCCAAGCGGTGGAAATTTTCATCGACTTCAAGATGCTCATGAAACCAGGCAATAGTATTTGGTATCTCGATTAAATGGATAAGAATGACTAGGCTAACGCTAACCAATGTGTGAGGCTAGATAAAAGTAGGATCACTCTTGACAGCATTCGACATCAACACTTATCATGCATCCTTTCCATCGAGAAGTGAATGAATGGAAAAAATAACTAGAGATATGCAAGCTTTCTTATGCATATCAAGCTGCCGGCGATTGGTGGAAGATTTGAACTTCAAAAAAAGTTTGGCCTTTACAAGAGGATGGATGATTCCGTAGCCTATATAATGACGAAATCTACAACGACTGTCTGGTGGTGGACAAAATCCGGCTCAATAGGTTGCGGTGGGCGGGTCACTTAGTTCGTATGGATTATTATGATCCAGGCAGAAAGTCTATAAGGGCAATATCTATCGTAGAAAAAGAAAGACGTGGCACGGAAAGTCTTTAAGGACAATATCTATGGTAGAAAAAGAAGACGTCGCAGACCCTGCCTGAGATGGAGCGATGGCATAGGCCGGGCCGCTAGATAGCTTTTATGGATATTGAAATAGTGGATGGATGTCTGGAGTTTCTGATCAAGGCAGAACTAGACCGGATATCAATTGTGCCGCCTTTGATTGTGATCATATAATAGCGAGTTTCCTTGGATCAAACTGTTTTTTTTTCTCATAAGGCTTTTTTCGAATCTTTCAACGATGTTCAAACTGTTTCTTCGCACAAGGTAAAGTTCCCGATTCTCCAGTAAGTTAATAAGAATCCTAATTAAAAATCTGGATAACCACTAGACAACCTTCGCGTTGTGAGCAAACGTAAGCAGAGCCCCGATATGTTTTCAACTTGGAGAGAGGTGGAAACTGCACCAATCAATATGCAATGGAGCAAAACAGCGGAATAAACACCCCATTTAGCAGACCAATTGCATTTGATAAACCCCCGGAGAATACAGGAAACATCTTACTTACAGCATAGGGACATAAACCGAAAGCCACAAAAAGTCGCAGACGCCCCAGTAAAAGAAAGTGAGGAACTTCGAGGAAAGTATTGTATAATAGATTAGAGAGACTCACATTGTAATTTAGCTCCCAAATTAAAGAACTCCAGCCGTAGAACAAAATCATAAGTGAACCCCCCTTGACGGGGATGTGTGCGTCACAGATTTGACCGATGGAGCGGCGATCTTGGCATGTGGTCGCTACGCTATATATAATCTACCATAAGTTAATCGGTCAGTTGCTTTCTGTGTCTGATACTAACTAGTGTATACGTGTAAAATTGCTTCATTCAACCTCATATTGTCTGAATTTGTAGTCTGCCAAGATAACTTTGTTGTCAAAACAAGGGGGCGAAGTCGATAGGTAATCGCCAGTGACTTTATCGTGGGGGTCCTCGAGCGGGGGAGCAAGGGGAGAGGGGCAAGTTACCGAAGATGTCAATGTGTGTGAAGGCACTATGCAAATACCTTTATAAAAGAAAAGGAGGCTCAATCATCGAAAGGCAAAATCGAGAAGAATGTCAGGATAACCCATGAAAGAAATGGATGAGCAGACAGTCATGGAGGTATAGTAAGACGAGCCTAATAAAGCAACAACTTCCAAAGATGGAGCTCTTCATATAACACAATGCATCGCTAAAGCATGTGACGCCGTCCATGCCTAGGGAATGTTCACTCACCAATAGAAGATCTAACTACTGGAATAGTGAACTGCCTAACCTTCGATTTACTTGCTAAGCCAGACGAATGGCTTTGAGGGCCAGAGCATGACTATAAGGAAGCAGAGACGTCAAGCTACCCATACAGCTCGATGAGGGATATAAGCCCATGGAGGCGAGCCTTTAAAATTGTAAAGGGATAATTTGGTAGATTCACTATTGCTGAAAATCATTCAGAGTCATTCTTACTGGAAGAGACAGTTACTAATAGTTTCCGCCTGAATGTGTTGTGATTGTATCAATATGTCTTCTAGTAACTAAGGAGAAATGTTAGAGCGGAGACTTGTAATAAACTCCACCCTATTGTTGAGAGACGAGGTGATATTTCAGATCGGGACTCTATCTAGGTTCCATAAATTCACGTCAATCATTAGTAATAATAATAATAATAATAATCGATGGCGCAACAATCCATGTTGGATCAAGGCCTTGAAATGTGTTAGAGCACTTCATTCAAGACCGTAACGGTACACTAGGAGGCAATGTGGTCAGCATTGCGCTCTCCCGAGATTATTGCCCTGATTTGACTCAAGTACCCATTCACAGCTGAGTCGACTGGTATCCGACGTCAAATCACGATACAAATTCCACTGCCACCAGCGAGATTTGAACCGCGACCTTCCGTACGATAGCCTAACCACTCAGCTATCCGGACACCAATCATTAGTGCTGCAATTAAAGCAAAATAAGGAAGCGGTTCTCATCACTAAGTACAGTGCGTAATTTTGCTCGTATAAAAAGTCAGGTGACCACTCCCCATCTGACCATCAAAGAGTTGGTAGTGATGATGATTACAAGTAGGAAACTTAGTTTTAAGTTACAATTGCGATATGTTTGTCACAAAGCATCCACGTGGAGGATTGCAGAAATGATGCCGAATGTGGAAGAGATGCCATGTACTTGTAGACTACTGATAGCCAGCGTCGTAATCTATGGGAAACAATACCTACCGACATCTTAGCCGAACTTGAACAGCGGATTTCTTTAAAAAAGATGTTAGGAGTGCTGGCAACGCTCAGGAGCGAGTCGATGGACATCCAGGCTGAGCTTCACCATGAAGGAATGGTTGGGAAGATGACATGAGTAGATTAATAATAATCACAAGTACCTCTATAGGTCTAAACTGGATAATTCACTCGATTCTGTACAGTGTGATAAAATCCCCAATCTAGATCTATCTATGGTCCGAGATTCCTGGATGAGGGAAGAAACCAGGAAGTAGTTCTAGGTAAAGCGTTGATACCAGAAAATATACCGCGTAGAATGCTAGCATGTCAAGAAGATAGCAATGAGATTCATGAGTGGATCTAATCAGAGTAAACTGCCAAAAAACAAACAAATTGATCGCAGTAGAAGCTCAAACCCCTTCACAATGAGAAACGTTCCTCTCAATAGAGAAGAAAGAAAGGGGCGCTTGTTTTTGGCTAGTTTCACCTTGTGTGTAAGAGGATAATATGAACGTCAACATTGTCGACAAGCATTTGACAATGGAGGTATTCAGAAAAGGAAAATATAATATAGCCGAAGAGGAATCAACTGTATCGAAAGAGTATAAAAATGGAGGAAAAATAATCCCGGAGAAGCTCCTGTGAGAATTTGGAGAGAAGAAAGTACGATCGGTGAAGTCTCTATTGGAATCGGGAGAAATGGACGAGAACCGAGAATTGCGGATCAGTGACAAGGTGAGTTTGAATTGCAGTCGCGCGAGTAATCCTTGTTCTTTAAATACCGGGAATGTGCGTTTTTGATTACAATTTTCTTAGTGTGACGTAGGAGAATAAAGTTTAACTTATCCTCAGCATTACCGAAACATTGAAATTTCAGCCGACATTTGTGTTTCGCAGGAGCAGGGAAGATGATTTTTTGGATTATATAATTAGGGTGTATAGGGCAGCCGGGAAAACTTGGTCATTCATTGGAACGGAAGTTGAAATCTGCCCAGAGGATGAAAAGTAATCGATGATATCTAATTAAGAGAATATCCGGAAATCAAGAGATTCTTCAGCAAGATAACTTCGCCACGAACGAGGAAAGGACATACATGTTATTATGAACGGAACGTTAAATGAGGACAATGAAATATTTATAGGGAGTAGCTGAAGTATACTTCCATGAGTCTAGTAATCCCCACGTAGATCTATTTAGGTATATAACTAAAGTAGATCTCGTTTGTTTATCTTTTGAAAGCATTGAAATCAATCTTATTGTATTTAGCATAAAATATTGGTGGATTTCAATTTCAAGAATAAGTTTTAGTCGACTCTGAACAGTCTTTGATTGATTGAAAAAAATTATAGAGTTTAAAGTCCAGTCACTAAAGTTGAATAGTCAAATAATATTTAATGAAGAAAATTGTTAGCATAATAGGCTGTGCAAAAATGTGATAATCAATGAGACTGTATTCAAATTAATAATTCATATATGGGAATAGCTAACACACTTTAAGGGTAGCGAAGCTGGTGCATAAAACGTGAGTACTTCGGGAACCTAGCGCAATAAAAGTAAGTTCTAATGTTGCAAAATGTTGGCTTAGCTTGTGGGATAATGTATGTTAAGGGCTCATACCTCTGGCAATTGTTAGATATTAGATAACAATCCAAGCTGTTAATGTATATTTCGTTTGCAAGTAGCAATAAAGGTGATCCTTTTCAAACAAAATATTACGATGAGATGTCCGTTTAGTCTTCCGGAAATCAGATCTATCTTTCATTAAGTATTCGCACATAAACGCATCAGCAGCGACGTACCTTACCCAGTTTTACGAATTAGAGAGTCCTGATTAGAAAAAAATGAAAACGAGTCGATGGACGGCACTCAACGTCAAATGACTTGGAATTTGCTAGTCACAAGTTAAACTCTATTAACTCAGGAGATCTCTTAACACTTTACGGAGGAGCGGCTTCTGGAGAAATATCTGCAACCTGTTCGAACTGTGCTGATCTACGTCGTCAAAGCTGGGAATATCCTTTGCACGTATTCGACAAATGGCCCCACAACACTTCTTTCAAATGCTCAATATTTTCGATGAAATATTTTTGGTGTTAGCTTCGACCCAATCACTGCGGGTTCTATGGTTGCACTAAATTCAAATCGAATGCATTGTGGCTATGGAGGAAAGTGACTTACGTAAAAAGATTTAAAAATAAGAACATCACTTAGGTGAACGCTTGCATATAATCCGCACATAAAGGTATGCATTAATAATAAATGACGTTACGCCATTTATTCTCATTTATGTGTTTTGCTTCTACGTTCTTAGTAGTCTTGGGGGAAGACTAAATACCGCTTGTTTCAACGCTAAAATAGAAATTCCTCAATGGCCATATATTGTGGAGAACGAATCTAACGGACGCACATTTAAATTAAATTTATATATCTTTGATTTGGATAATTTTACGTTATCGGGGGCACATTTATTTCTGAGATTATTCAAATAGATGAACGTTTATCAGATTTGGTGGAAGTTTAATGCATTCGATGTGGTGACACCGCCTACTTTTAATGAGAGCAATCAAATTTCTTTCGGATCCAACGGTATTAAGGTACACTGAGGGGCTCATGTGTACAAGGGGATAGAAGTAGTGAATTATCCTGCTTGTATAGAATATGCTCAACGAACAAGTCCTACTTTCAAGGGTCAAGTCCTACCTACCTACCACTGTTTCTGTTCTACGTATCATTGCGAAGATCAAGCGGTCGCAGAGGCTAAAACAACAACAATCTTAGTTTCAATCAAAAAGACTTTAGACTCCGGTTTCCAATAAATTAAATTGATAAACCAGTCTTTAGGCCGCGGGTCCTGGATAATGATTTTGAATAACCTCTGATGTCGGAGTGGTACATGCTGGTGGAGTAATTGAAGTATCTATAAAGGCAGTCCATATCACCATAGAAAAAGTTACGTTATATTCGCATCCCTTGGGAAAGCATTGTTCGTTTGAGAATGGAGAATGCCAAATAATGTCGACGGCTCGGAAGACTTAGGAATTTTACATTGACAATAGAACCACTTCAAGCTACTCCCAGTGTAACCAAATTTTTTTGGGCATCCTACCCCTTGTAAGTGCAATACGTACGATCCTTTTTAAGTCCACCCAACTACTGGCCTATGCTGATGATATCGACATCATGGGAAGAACGACCCGAGAGGTACGAACTGTCTTTATCCAGATCGAGCAGGCGATCCAACCAACCAACAACATCAAACTGCATTGGTCAAACGGCAAGAATAAAAATAGGAGACTACAACTTTGAGACCGTTGGAAATAACATAACAGCGATAACAGCGACGATGATGAAATCCGCGTACAGTTGTTAGCAGCTAACAGAGTCTATTTTAGCTCACAAAAACTGTTCCGCTCGTAACGTCTCACCATAGGGTCAAAGTTCTTACTGTACAAGACAATGATCTTGCCAGTACTCATGTATTCCTCGTAGACTTTGGTTAGCAAGCAAAATTGCGAACTCTTGGCCGCGTTCGAGAGAAGAATCCTCCGAAGAATTTTTGGCCCCCTACATGAGGATGGACGACTCCGTAGCCTACAAAACGACGAAATCTATGAGCGATACCATGACGTGAAGTTGTAGATAAAATCCGGCTGAATATGTTACGGTGGGCGGGTCACTTAATCCGTATGGATGAGGATGATCCAGCCCAGAAACTTTATAAGGGCAATATCTATGATAGAATAGAAAGACGAGGCAGACCTTGCGTGAAATGGAGCGAGGCGTAGGTCGGAACGCCAGACAGCTTTAAGGGATATCAAATTGGTGGACCTCGGTGCAAAACCGGGATGTCTGCAGTTCCTTATTAAGGCAGGTCTAGACTGGATACCGGTTGTTGCGCCGTTGATGAGCCTAGTCCTGATGGAACATATGACCGCTAATACGAGCAGAATGAGAAGAGCTATTCAGAAAAACAGCTTTCTCAGTATATCAAACAAAGGGTCATGCATTGAATTACATGGTGCTGAAGTGAACACAAGCCGAAATTTCTGGTCTATTAATACCAGCGGTACGTGGTGACAAATCACATCCTGTGGGCACCACTTTAGCAAAATGCTATGAAACCGAAAAATGTCTCCCCAATTCAGAATTTTATCCCAACCATTCCTTTTAGTAGTTTGCAGTTGGAAAGCGAGTTACTACCTTACTGATACCTGGGTGCTTCTTCTGTGCTACTGTTACTCTTTACCTCCACACTACTGGATACAGTAATAGAGACAAAAACAAAGGCAAGGAGCAAGCGGAAGCTAATACAGCTCACAAACAGGTGCATCGGGTGGATTCACGCCTTTAATACTGATATCCTTCAAAGAAAGAGGAAGTTGCGAAGTGAGGTAGCTGAACTAAGTTGGCTATCGATCTGCTACGAAGAACACAAATAATAATGATCAGCGATCAGGGGGCATAGACTAGTTCCTGCTGCACGTCTTTGGTTAGTATATCAGACTTTGGGATGGAAACAGATTTGAGTGGCATAGAAAAAAGTGGCATATTTGCTATCTAGCCTAAAACAGAAGCAAGCCCTAAAAATTGTTAAGGAAGACTACTTGGAGCGCAATGCTGACAACTGCCTCCTACAGAGCACTGTAGTGTACCGTTACGGTCTTGAATGAAGTGCTCTAACACACTTCAAGACCCTGATCCAATATGGATTGTTGCGCCAATGATTGTTATTATTAAAACCACTTAACTCAGCTAGTATCGCCTAAGAAGAGGAAAGCACCACGATCACTACGCAACAGGGAAGTTTATTTACACCTTCAGACAGTATCATCATCATTCACGGCGCAACAACCGGTATCCGGTCTAGGCCTGCCTTAATAATGAACTGCAGACATTCCGGTTTTGCGCCGAGGTCCACCAATTCGATCTCCCTGGATATTCAGAGAGTATGTTCGATATTATTATTTTTCTTTTTATCCCCATTTTACTGTGAATGAGGCTTTGCTTCAGTTCCATTTTCATAACATTTAATGCTGTAATAAGCGCCAAGACGAATAGAATACATCCATGGCGGCTGAGATTTGAAATGGCAACCATATCGAGAGGCTTACGTTCTACCCCGTCAAACAGGAGAATGCTACTGCAATATCGACATAAGTAGGTGCGAACTAAAGTCAGGAACAGGTGGTGGGATAGGGACGAAGATATTATCAAGAAAATCCATTATTTGATATTAAACTGGGTATTTTACCCAATCCATATCTGAAGTGAATACTTACTCGTGTGGAGTAAGGACCAATTGATATCATCGAGTACATAAATTGACTAGATTTAATACTGATGGAGTACAAGGCGGAATATTTGAAGGAATGGTGAATGGCGATGATTCATAGGTTAGAAGGTAAAAAAGGCGGAACTGTTCTAAGGACGATGTTCCAGGAGTGTCAGTCTACCCTCCTAAAGCCACAACAAGTGAAATAAACGAGCTTCGAGCTTTGGAGCGTATCTAGGAGCAGGCCAGTGGGCTAATAAAAATTACTCGCAAATATATTTGATGGTTGAGACCAATAAGCTCCGCATCAACTATAGATTCGGTGCATGACTACAAGGACAAATCGAAGAAATATCCCTCAGAAAATTTTGAAAGAATTGCCAAGATGATGGAAGCAAGCAGGTACACCATTGCCTATTTTGGGAAGGCAAGAATCCCATAAGAGTGATAATGAACAACAAGTTCCAGACAAGGGCCATATTAGACGAAGAGGTTGATGTACAAACATTGAAAGAAAGTTCTGTTCATGGTGTGAATAGTCAGCGTGAAGATAAATCAGGAAAACCTCCATCATACAAAAGTTACGTCTGTAATAATTGTGTTTTCCAAGAACGACTAAGGAATGTCTTGGGGTAGATGATGGTCCCCCCTGCCTGCAAATACACCTTTATATGTTTTGAGGGCTCTCAATCTTACGGGAACCCATCGAAAGTGGAAAGAAACCAGTTATGGCATCGGGTCACTTTTAGGAGACGACTTTTGGATTGGAACCAACACCAACAGCTTAACTACCAAACCCTATCTAAATCTGGTGAACGCTGGGAGTTCTTTTCTACTGAAAAACTGTAGATGGACAAGAATGAAGGCGAGTCTCCCGCACCTAAAAATTGGGACAAATTGTACCAACTGATCTTCCAGGATGGGGGTTGGATAGGGCTAATGACTCTATATGGAAAACCAAACTTACGAAGCCACGAAAGGAGTTTCGAATTGGATTGACAACAGAAGGAAAAATGCGGTAACGACAACGGAATAACAATTTGGGCATTTTCTCATGGAACGTGCGCTCTCAGTGCAGAAAAGCGGCTGCCAAGCAGCTAGCCCATACCCTGTTCCAATATCGGTCTGATGTAACAGCGTTGCGAGAGATATGTTAGACAGAGATCGCTTTCCAGGAGAAGATCTACTAGGCCATATATTACAGTGAATATTCGGTAAACCATATGCTTAGACTAGGTTTCCCATTCAGCCAAAAAGTGGCTTTGAAAACATAAGCCCTAAGCACTCTGCACTTGCGAGGCATTCACGCCCCTACGAAGGAGACTACAGAGTCTGAGAAGGATACCTTCTACGAGGCAGTAAAACAAACCTTCGAAGCCTGTTCCAAGTATGAAATCAAAATCATATTTGGAGATTTTAATATTCAAGCAGGGGCAGAGTCCGTATAGAGGCGATACGTTGGCTCCCAAAACTTACACAATTCCATCCATGACAACGGAATGCAGTGTCGCACTAAATGGTTGTTGGAAGTAACTAATTTGAGCGGAAAGCGGTCAACAAACATACGTGAGTCTCTTCAGTCGGGACCACTTTCAATCAAATTGACCTCATGTTGGTTGAACGCCGCGACCTCGCAGCCTTGATGAATGTAATAACATATAGTGGACCAATATTGATTCCGATCACCATCGGATCACACGGTGCTCCGAGCTCGAATAACAATACCACCTCGAATCCCTTCTGGTAATCAAGTGAGAGTGAGCACTAAAGCCATACATAACAGTGCTCCGTGACACTTATAAGAGGAAATGGATACCGCAATAACCGCAGCTAATAGAGGTCCGCGAGTTGAAGCTTCAACAATTGATCTTTACACCCACCTAATAATAATCGTTGGCATAAGAGTCCAATTGGATTAGGACCTTGAAGTGTGTTAGAGCACTTCATTCAAGACCGTAACGGTACACTACAGTACACTGTAGGAAGAAATGGTCAGCATTGCGTTCGCGCGAAGTTAGCACGCTGATTCAACTCAGCTACTTATTCACAGTTTTGTAGACTGGTATTCGACGTCAAATCACGATACAAATTCCACTGTCACCATTGAAACGCGCCCTTCCGTACGATAGCATGGGGCCCTAACCACTCAGCTATCCGGATAATAAAAGAGGTCGGAATGACTGGTTTAGTGATGGACGTAAACTAGAAACGGAAAGGAAGAATACTGCATACCGGGCACTCTCCAAGAAAGCAGGCATGCGCAGAAACCCATCACAAACTTCGCCGAGTCGAGAAGCGACTTCGCCGAAAGCAAAAGGAAGCCTGGGAGAAACAGAAAAATACTGGAACTAACCGCCTCAGGCGCGCAAGATTTACCATTAAGGAGGATGAAGCCTTATGCACCTTGATGCTCATCCTGCCGAGACAAACATGGACATCTGATTTCCGACCGAATGGGCATATTGGAGCGAAAAGTTGAGTACTTTGATGAACTGCTCAACAATCAAAACATGAGCGAGTTGTAGGTCCCACCAACTAGGAGATATGCCCTTATCTCACTAGGCCGGATAGCCCTATACGCCCAAACCATCATTGGCCGATACGAAAGAGGCTTCACTCCAGGCAGATCAGCAACAGATCAGATTTTCTTTATGCTTGAAGTGGTGGAAAAATCGTGGGAATATGGCCATCAGTTGCACCATCCCCTTATCGACTTCAAAGCCGCTTATGATAGAATAGCTAGGGTAAAATTGTTACCAGGCCATGGGAGAGTTCGGTATTTCAACGAAACTGATAAGGCTGACTAGGCTGACCCTGCCCAATCTGCAAGGCCAGATAAAAGCAGCAGAATTGTCTTCCGGGCCTTTCAACATCAACAACAATGTAAGACAAGGGTATGCCCTGTCATGCGTCCTTTTCAACCTGGCCCAGAGGAAGTGGTCCGTGATGCAGCTCTTATACAAGAAGCACCATCTTTTCAAGTCCGCCCAACTATTGGCTTATTCTGATGATATTGGCGTTGTAGGAAAAACAACTCGACATACACAAGCTGCTTTCATTTAGAGCGAGCAGGCGGCACGAAAACTTGGTCTGCACAATAATGAGTGGCAGCACAAAAGAACAAAAAAGTGCCACCATCAAATCGCACAGGGTAAATAAGGACAATAAAGAAAGGAGACCACAACTTTGAGACCGTTGATAATTTCTTCTATCCAGGGTCGAAAATCACAACCGATAATAGCTACAAGAATTAAATCTACGCACGGTTGTTGGCTACCAACGGAGCCTTTTTCAGCTTACAAAAATTGTTCCGCTCGTGACGCTTGACCACAGGATCAAAGCTCAGTACAAGACAATGATCTTATCAGTCCTCATATATTCCTCGGAAACTTGGATTCTTAATTAGAAATATTACGAACTCTTGGCCACCTTCGAGAGAAGAATCCTCCGAAGAATTGTTGGCCCCATACATGAGGATGGACGAATCAGTAATCTACATAACGATGAAATTTATGAGCGATACCATGACCGCTTGGTTGTTGATAAAATCCGAGTCAACCCGTATGGGTGAGGATGATCCATCCCGCAAAGTCTATAAGGGCAATATCTATGGGAGAAAAGAAGACTAGGCAGACCTTGCCTGAGATGGAGCGATGGCGTAGGCAAGGACGCCAGATGGCTTTCATAGCCAACATATCGAATTGGTGGACCTCGGCACAAAACCGTGATGTCTGGAGTTCCTTACGAAGGCACCCCTAGACCAGGTACCAATTGTTGCAGCGTTGTTGATGATGAAACATTTATGTAGAAGTTAGTACGCTGTGAAATCTTATGTGACGAATCGATGACGTTTGTATGCTGTTCGTACCAGTGTATGAAACTATGTGTACCAATTACCGGGTCTTCAGTTTTTACGGTGAAAAGCCTTTGGAGATCGTAGAATTTCACGCTTTTTAAATGGTTTCATTCGATGTTTGTCCGTATCCTTGTGATATTGGAAATTTAAATTTTGGAAGGGAAAAAAGAGGAACCCTTCATAAATGTATTAATAAAATTGTAACATAGTAGCAAATTTACTAATCAAATGTGATGTGGTCGATTAAAGCAAAGTTCACTCTCCGGCTTGAAAATTGCTAAATAAAATTAGCTCCAACAGAAAAATGTCGGTCATAACGATGTTATTTACGGCCAAACATTTACGGGAACAAGAGGAGTTGATGGATGAATATTTTCTAAGGTTTGAGTATTTTTACACATTGTTCTAAAAGTGAGAGAGCGTCTAATATCTTATTTCTGAAATAAATAAAATCCCAGCCAAAATAAAGACGGCAGTTGGCGGTTAATGTTTTAAATAAATTTTATCGTATAAATAAGGTGAAGATATTTTTACGAACAATGCTCTCTTTATGTATAGCTTTTGCAGCTTCAAGATTCCTCTTATCAAATGCGTTATTTATTGTATCCTGTAATCTAATTACGCATAATATGTTTTCGCATGCAACCAATTGGGGTCTTTATGCAAATCAAATCGAACGTCGCATAAGATGTTCCCAATGTACTTTAAGCATAGTAACTACAGAAAGTCCAAAAAATTCACCTTCCAGATGCAATACATCATGTGAAGATGTGATGCTACTCTTCATTATTAGTTGTGTCATTGTACTACTGACCCAGCTCCTCGACAACGTCATCGAAGCTCAGAATGTTTACTTTCAACAATTTAAGCGAGAATTCAGGTCATATAAACTGCTTATTCTAGGTCAAAGCCAAGAGAGAGAGTATGACTAGGGAGATTACTCTTCTTCCTTTATGGCGCTATGCAATTCTATCCGGGAAAACTTAGTGGTAGTGGCCGTAAGACGCTGAAGTCGTTTTCTGAGAGACTTCTATTATATCTAGGATAAGAGGCATCACAATTGTGCAGCGCTACACACCAATGGAGAGAACATGGAGGAGAAGGAGTGATCTAAATGCGGAAATGGGTCTGACTACACCTCAGCCAGGCAAGTATTGGAAACGCATAGCCTCAGTGGTCGTAACTACAGTGGTGAAGGTTTGTAGGCGCAGCTTTTCCTGCCTCATCATCGACGGCATAATATTCGAGCATTCGAGGTAAGGCAGTTTCGTACATAGACTACTTCCCCATTGGCAGTAGATTTCGGATTAAGAGAGTGACGAATACCAAATGGCAGCACGCTCTCCGACTATCGGTACATTGATTTTATAATGTTCGTTTTTGCTGCGGCCGGGATTTCCTTCGCGACCATTTAACTATGGAAGGATTATGGAGGCGAAGCTGGTAGCCTACTGTAAAAAATCGCCTCCAGAACGGCGTACCTCTGACCTTCTTCAGCGTGTTCTAACGCAATTGGGAGAGACCGATACTCGCCATGCGAATATCCATCAGCTCAACCCCCAGGTAATCGTGACTAACTACTAAGGGCAGGTCAAGGCTATCTACGAAGATTACAAAATTACTGAGCGCAGCCTTCCACTCATCAAAGCGGAAACTGCGTCCCGCGGGAGTTTCGCTAAATTGAAGTGGCAGTGCAGTTCGTTAGCTGGAGAAAAAGTTTTGGCTCCCCGCCACTGACCAGCAGCTTACCTCGTACTCCGCCGACACTGACCACAACACGAAATAACAGCTACAAGTAGCGATCATTTATCATGCTTAAGCACATCTGCGTTAGGAGCATAATCAGGGAACCGCAAGTCAATTTGCGAAACAGTGAATTCGAAGTTTGACGATGATTTTTTAACGTGGTCTCAATTCTACAAATTCATTACTCAAATGGTGCATAGCCAGGTCATATTCAATTACCAGAAGCTTTAGTACCTAGAAAACAATCTGCAGTCAGAAGCTGAGCATCTCATGCGATATTTTAAAATCTTAGACGTTAATTATGAAGCCACCTGAACTTCGCTACAGGATCATTATAACAACATGCGCCTTCTAACAAGAACCTTCTATCTCACCCAAACTGTACAATTGAGGGCGCTCCTCATTCAAAAACGCCCCACGACACCGCAAAAAAGTGCCCACCTAGTCTGAAGAATATAGTATTAGTACTTGGGACCCTACTCTGGTGCACCTGCAAACTTGACAAAGCTGTGCGGAGCCTATGAGAGCAAGGACTCACTAATTAGTGGCAGTCTTCTCGTCCACATGCAGCTCGAAACGAGTCTGTTCCATTTCCCGAGATGAACATAGGATTAACAATGGAATGGGGTGCAGATATGGGTGCCGTTGCCAAGAAGTAATCACCCTGACAACGGCATTCCAATCATACCACGGTGAAATCTTGTTTGTCAGCTCCAGAACCAGAAACGAGTTGCGACACTGCAGTACCTTTGGCTAAAGCCACGTGCTTCACATCCACATGGACAAGTTGCCACCTGCCGGACGTTACTAGATTGAAGCTTTCAGGTGAACCTGATATTAGAGTTCTGTAGTTAGTACTGGTACGCCTCGGGAAAAGGCTAAATATCGGCGGAGTCGGTGCCAATAAGGTAGCTACCGCACACAAAATTAATCTGTCCATCTAGTCGTCCATCACGGGGTATAAAATGTCGATGGATGCTATTATGAAAAGAATCACGTCGCATCAGTTTCCCCTCTGACCCCATCCGTTGGTCGATAGTTGGAAATATTCGTATGGCGGATCCAAAATTTTACCAGCCGGTTCATATCGATCTCTTAATAGACACCCTGATCTACCTTGTTAAAATGCAGGACACTACGTACCCTTTATTGTAGGGACGGCCGAATTAGGAGATTCCTACAACATGGCGAATAAGAGGTTCACATCTTTGGAAAAGAAGCTAAACAAACCAAAATATACCCCGAGTGGGTAACATTCGAGAGGTTGACTATTATACCTTATACCCCACCGTCCTGAACGAACTAGTGCCACCACCAAACTGGGTATGGTTTTCGGCCCATCCTGCAAGATTACTTCAGGTACCTCCTTCAACGACATATTGGCCAAGGGGTTATCTATCTAATCCGGGCTATTTTTTGTTCGGCTCCAATTTCGGTTGCCTAGCTTTAAGTTTGACTTCAAGAAGAGGTACCGGCAAATTTGGTTCCACGAGGATGACCAAGTCTTTCAGAAACTTTTATGGAGGAACGTCCTGACTGAACACATTCGCGCATGTCAGTGGATGATCACCCGAATTTAATGTATTCTGCGTTTCAGTGTCATGGAGCAACTCTAGCACGATCACAAAGCAAAGTGTATGCTCAAATACGACTGCTTGACCTCTCGGGATGATTGGCGCGATTATCGTGATTGTGAGGACGTTCAAGTCTTTGCTCCAACACCTTCACCACTTATGGCTCGCTTTTAAGGAACAACTGAAGACTGACGTCAAATTTCCAAGGCATGTGCTCCCTAGCCAACAGCAGTCCTTCAAATTCATGCCTTTTCCAATCCATCCAAGAAGATTACGAGCTCCGTGGAGAGCACGTTGAAAATATTTGCGTTGTGGCAGGACGCAGGACTGCAAGTAATGTCGTTAGAGAAAGATCCAAGAAAAGTTCGAAAAATGTGCATAAATCTAGGTACTTCAGTAAAGGGACGCGCTGGGAACGGGTGAATTTGCGTTGCACCCTATCAAGGACAAAACAATCACAGTTACGGGAGATTGACCAGATCACGGAGCAGTATTCGAGAGTACTTCTCACGAGGGAGTTGAAGAGACTTAAGGGGATTTAAATAGAATCCAAATCAGAGGAAGAGTGAAGCCGGCAATTTTGCAAATCGATTGGTGACTTCTAGCCAGTGATCCCTGTGGGGTGCTCGAAGATGTGGAAATGGAACGGGGTACGTAGCCATCAAATAGGACTCGTTAGAATGAGTTGGAAAGAAGTGGGCATTGACAAGAGTATTGTGTAATTTACAGTTCCGAAGGCTTTTGAAAAATCTATGTAGATAGTAAGCACTTTCTGCTGAGAATTTAGACATTTGACCACAAAGTTGGAGAAGTCGAACAAATTATAGGTAGGGGACCTATGTTTAACAAAATCGTGTTCCCTTTTTGCTATCAGGTAGCAACCATTTGCTGACTTATCTTTCCAAGGTTTTTGAATAGGAGGGAAGAAGTAAAATCGAGCGGTAATTCTCAGCGAGAGTACGATCGTCATATTTTTTGGAGGTGGGGATAATGATAGCAAATTGGATCTCTTTGAGGCTCCTGTTGAAAACCATGGTTAGAAGAAGAGAAAGGGACTCACTTGTTTTAATCAGAAAGAGATTTATAAGACTGCCGTGACATTTGCGTCAGGATTGCCAATGAGGTACTCGACTAGGATAGGGGTTAGGCGGGAGATGCTAGGAGATATGGGGCAGGTTGCATGGAGTCGTTGGAAAGAAAAAGAGGTAGGGAATATAGACTGAAGAAAAGCAGCGGTTGAATTACTCACACAACACTGGATAGCTAGGGGACGCTCCTCCAATTTGACAATTGTGTGTGACCACTTAAAACGAGTGCCCTTGTTTGGTATTTTAACCATAATTCCCCTCTTCCGCTCTCTGCAAAGGGTAAGCTATTCTAAGGATTTGCGGACGAGTAGCTCTGTTGTAACTGCAGTTGCAGCTGTAGACAACTGTGCGGGGAAACCTTGATGGTTGCCCAGTGACTTTACTCCATTTAACTACATTGATAACCGAAATTATTTCGCTTCTGCTTGGAGGAAAAGTAAGTATCAGCATGTTAAGGTGGGTAACACTTTCATACACAAATTGAAGGGTTCTTTACACCTTTTCATACACATTTACACCTCGCCATCGTAGATAGGAAGTCAACCGTTAGCGTCCTTCACAAGACCATTGAAAAATTTGCAACCACATGCAAGCTCTTTCGTGATGCGTTATGCACTTCTGAAGCATCCTGCGCTTCCCGGAATAGTGCAATAATAAATTGCCCTTTTGACACGATGTACACTACACTGAACTTCTTGGGATTCTGCTTCGTACTGGAGTTTGAGCGGGGGACGCCCACCATCACTCGCAACGGTCAATAGAGCGTTCAATCCTCTTCGTTCATCATGTCGTTTCTGCGCTTCTGCAGTCAACCAGATCTTATGGCCGACGACCTGCGTAACAATCGATGAAAAGCAGGTTAGATAGATGCTCATCGATTTCACAGGTGGGTTACTCAGATCATCTGCCTCCGATCAGGAAGGCAGCTCTTCTACAATCGAACCCTGCGATAAGTGGTGGAAGCAACACGCAAGCAAACTTAGGAGATCATCAGATGGATCCCTTTTGGGGCCGATGTCAGCATCTGCCTTGTTACGCACTTCAAGGAGACAACTCTTAAATCTACTTCTGATCCCAAACTGGTCGATTTGATTGCTTGTGCAATGTCGGTCAGCTGAAACCCAACTGACTTTATGGTAGCTCTGTTCTCGAACAATGTGCTGCCAATGACGAGGGGGTGTAAGTTGAAAAATTTCACAAACCTGCCACCATTATGGTTACGGTTGCCAAGACCAAGTTTCCCCATCATATCCCTAAGCAGGAAGTTGTCCGAGCCTTGCTTGGCATTCAAGTCACCTATCATGGCCACAGTGTCACCTTCAGGAAGCCTCCCCTGAATTGTGAGCAATTGCTCGTAGAAAGCATCTTTCTCCACTACAAGTTTTCATTGATGCATAATACTATATAATTACGATGCTCCTTAAACTAGACTTGTCAAAAATCTACTTCCAGGTCCTTGCGGTAACCAATAAAAACAACCCGATAGTAGATTCGTACCTGCTGCCTTGGCTATCGTTGTCGACGAGCGTGCACACATTTCAGAAACCAATCATAGTCCGTTCTCGATAGCCAAACTTCATAGCCGTTAAGTCAGCCCCTATTCGAGCCGTTGTTGACATTTCAATAGCAATTAAATTTTAAATTCGATGGGGCACAAATTTCTATTCTTTTTAGGCGCCTCTTACGGTAAGCACGAAAGACTTTGATTGTTTTCTTAAGCCCCAACTGATTTATATTGTTATTCCTGCTGAACCAACACCAACAGCTGTACTACCAAACCCAATCTCCCCCTCAACGTGGTCACCGCTGGGAGTTCTTTCTTAATGAAAAGCTGCAGACGGAGAAGGATGAAGGCCAGTCTCTCGCGCCTAAAAACGGGACAAACTGTACCAACTGGTAGGGCAGGGCTCACAACCCTACACGGAGAACAACTTATTACGAAGCCACAACAGGAGCCTCGGACTGGAAGGATAATACAACGACGAACCCGGCAACGTGAGCGGAATTACGATTTGCGCATTTTCTCATGGAACATGCGCTCGCTGTACAGAGATGAAGCTGCTGAGGAGCTAGCCAATACCCTGTCCCAATAAAGGGTCGATGTAACAGCATTACAGGAGATGCGTTGGACAGGGACTAGTTTCCTGGAGAAGAGGCGCTACACCGTAAATTATAGTGGCCATCCAGTAAACCATGTGTTCGGAGTAGGTTTCTTACTTAGCGAAAAAGTGAAACCAGCTGTTATCCGCTTTGAAAACATAAGCGAACGGCTGTGCACTCTGCGCTTTCGAGGCAAATTTAGAAATATAAGCCTCATAGACGTTCACGCCCCTACAGAGGAGACTGCATAGTCGGAGAAGGATACCTTCTATGAGGCAGTTCAACGAACCCTCGAAGCCTGTCCCAAGTATGATATCAAAACTATACTCCAGGCAAATCAGCAATAGATCAGCTTTTCTCTCTGCGGCAAGCGATGAAAAAACTGCTGGAAAATGGACATCAGTTCCACCATCTCTTCATCGACTTTAAAACCGCCTATGATAGCATAGCCAGGGTAAAACTGTACAAGACCATGAAAGAATTCGTTATTCCTATGAAATTGATAAGACTGACTAAGCTGACCCTGACCAATGTGCGAGGCCAGATAAAAGCAGCAGGATTACTCTCAAGACCATTCGACATCAACAACAGTCTACGAGAACGGGATGCGCTATCATGCGTTCTCTTTAACCTGGCCCTTGAGAAAGTGATCCGTAATGCTGAGGTAAATGCAAGAGGTACGATTCTCTTGAAGACCACCCAACTACTGGCCTATGCTGACGATATCGACATTATGGGAAGAACGACCTCAGACGTTTAAACTGCCTTCATCCAGATCGAGCAGGCGGCGATCGGCGCGAGATCTTGGGCTGCACATCAATGAAGGCAAGACAAAGTATATGGTGGCAACGTAAGCACCAAAAACCAACCAACCAACAACATCAAACCGCACTGGTCAAACGGGAAGAATAAAGATAGGAGACTACAACTTTGAGACCGTTGGAAATTTCTCCTATCTAGGGTTGAAAATCACAACCGATAACAGCTATGCTGATGAAATACGCGCACGGTTGTTGTCAGCCAACAGAGCCTATTTCAGCTTACAAAAGCTGTTCCGCTCGAAACGTCTCACCATAGGGTCAAAACTTTTACTGTACAAGACAATGATCTTGCCAGTCCTCATGTATTCCTCAGAGACTTGGGTTCTTAGTAAAAAAAATTTGCGAAGTTTTGGCTGCGTTCGAGAGAAGAATCCTCTGAAGGATTTTTGGCCCTCTACATGAAGATGGACGATTCCGTAGCCTACATAACGACGAAATCTATTAGTGATACCATGACCGTCAAGCTGTGGATAAGATCCGGCTCAATAGGTTATGGTGGGCGGGTCACTCAATCCGTATGGATGAGGATGATCTAGCCCGGAAAGTCTATAAGGGCAATATCTATGGTAGAAAAAGAAGACGACACAGACCCTGCCTGAGATGGAACGATGGCATAGTCAGGACGCCAGACAGCTTTTAGGGATATCGAATTGGTGGACCTTGGCGCAAAACCGGGATGTCTGGAGTTCCTTACTAAGGCAGGCCTAGACCGGATACCGGTTGTTGCGCCGTTGATGATGATGATGATTAAGTTTAAAATGTGCAGATCGACGGCTCACAAATTTCTATTCCTTTTAGTCGCCTCTTACGATAAGCAGGGAAGACTTTGAGTATATTCTTAAGCCCCAACTGATTTGTATTGTTATTCCTATTTGATTTTCGGTGAGATTGTGATTTGGACGTTGTGAGATAAGTGATAAGCCAGCAGTAGCAGGACAGCGTAAAGATGAATACAGACATCTGCGACGAACTCGTTCTCGAAGTAGAGGTAGTAAAGTTAAGAAACTGATGCGATTGTACTGTATGGATATGATAAGTGAATGGAAAATCATCCAACTGCTCATTGACTTTTACACTGACTGATCATCTAGTCTTCAGATTTGGCTATATTATATCATAAATACCAAAAGACCGTATTTGTGTGAGAGATGTCCCTCTTCCTACTGGTGTCAGAAAAGACGAGATCTTGTAGAACGTAGAGGTAGACTTAGCATAGCATCATGACCGGTTAAGACTTGTAGTCATGGAGGATACCAAGAGTAACTGTTCAAGTTTAAATTGGACACCTCATCTGATTTTGCAAACCACGTACTCTTCCAATGCCCGAGATTTCTATAAGAAAGGAGAAACCTAGCGGAAAATCTAGATGAAATGCTATCATCAGAAAATTTGGTGCAGAGAATGATAGCACGCGTGGATCTGGAGGGTTCGTTGATGTTTACGAACTCTGCGTATGGAAGAAAAGACACCTAGCTAAAGTGAAGTAAACGCCGCCTTGTGATGTAATACCTAACGGTAGGAGTCGTGGGTGGTTTTGGTGGGTAAAAATCCAGATCACTGAGGTATTCAGGCAAATGCCTTTTGGAGATGTCCACCTCCTTAAATGAAAGGCGGATTGACAGGCAGTAAGAGATAGAATGAGCTCCCACTTTCCCGTTATTTATCTTGAGGTTTGTTTTTAAAACCTCTCTCAAAAATCGAGTTCTATGTATTTGATCTTCATAACCGCCCCATTGCACTTTGCTGAATTTGATCAGAGATGATAATAGTGAATTGGCAAAGAACTGATATAATTCATTGTGTTGAGTTAGCCGAACCTCTAATTTCTGTTATCCATAGACATTTCAGAGAATAGTATTGAGTTTACTGCTATGAATTTTGTCAGTTCGCCCATATCAATGCACTAAACTTCGTTATTGTATATTTCGAAACAGATGCTGGGGGTGATAATCGATGCATTTATCTCGATACCTCAGTAAAGTGCCGAGGATAGCATGCATAGGTTTGAGTCTATCTTTATTATGGGGGTAGATTAAACCGCTATCATTCAGACTCCAAGATCACTTCTTGCCATTCGTGTCCTTTTTATTCAACAAAGTGTTTTAGCACTGCGCGGTGTCGAATAAAAAGATGGTATTGAGAAATCTCGGTAAGGGTTGAAATATAAAGCCAAAAGTCATACGCACGGTTGGCGGTTTTTACACCAACTCAAACAATTCAAAAATAGATTAGAGAATTTCATTGTAAGTTTTTACGGTTTATTATTTTAGCAGTTTATCACCCCCTATTAGCGCTATCTCTGTTTGTTTGGCAAGAGTTTTCTTACTTGAATTGGATAGTTATGTTTCGGCGTAAACACCGTATTAATGATTATGACTTTTTGACTGTGATTCACACTTCTTTCACACTCCTTTCTAAATATTCTGCATAACACACACACACGGAATTGCATTCAACCGAATTTTTAAAATTATAAATGGCAGCTTACATTACGAACTCTTGAGGATATCAAAAACCACTTCACTTCTTCCTAACCGGGGCGCTGTACTATTTTGCATTACGAATCTCGCAATCTTATATTATCAAGATACATCCGATTAAGGTACAAACGGCACTGATTGTCATGTGTTCAAATATTGTTAGCAGCCGCCGTCCCCGACGATGCTAAATTGACACAGATTATCTCTTGCAGCGACGAATAAATAAAAATTAACTTAAATACTTACGACGACTTGGATTAGGAATAAAAATTGCAAGAAGTCGCTTTTGTTGATAAACAGAATTTATTCTGTTGTAAATTTTGGTAGCAACATCGTTCGGGGTTTATTGTTTGTTAATAAGAGGTACAGCGAGATTTGCTTTTGCCGTTGAAAGATAAATAGCGAATTCTAGATCCACACATAGATTGATATTGAAGTCAAGATTCATTTTCTGACTAATGGAATCCCTTATGAATGTGTACCTAAATAAGAGCAATATAATAAAAAGCGCTTGTGAGAGGGCATTTATTGGCAGGATAAACACCGTTGCCGGGTAATTCGTGTAGGAAATTTCCTTCACTGTTGATGTAATTGGATATAGTTTAATATCTTGTCCCACTCAAGTATTACTTTTAGTGCTAATTGAATAATATCTTGGTGATATCGACTTTGAAACTGGAAAGGTTTTCATCTTTATCGTTGGATTAGTGTCAGCCTGAGTATTGACGCATTGGATTTGGTGGTAAAGTCGAAACTGTGAACTCTCAGGATATCAATGAATGGCATCTACTTTGACTTTAAGGAAGCCACTTACAGATCGAAAGGTTGGTGAAAACACTTTTTCACAAATATAGATGTATCGGATATCAGATGGATGAACTCGATTTTTACTCAGGTTTTTAGTGCTGATAATAGCTGTCAGAAACTGCCCAATTCGAAAATTTGAGGAAAATCGCGAGTCCCAAGGAATCAAGGGAAGCGGTAAGGGAAATAAGATACAATACCTGTAGCTGAAAATATATGTGTATAAAACTATAAACACCCGAGACCACTCGAGACGCCAAATTTCTTTGATTTCCCGAACCAATATCTCATAGTTCACCTTCTTCTTCACGTATTTCCGTTCAATGTTGCTAAGCTTGGGGATAGCAACATCAATAATATATGCGGAGCGACCTGCCTTATCATTTACCAACATGTCAGAATTGTTGTGCGATATTTTAAAACTCACTAGTCCAAATATTAGGTTGCTGCAAATGAAATGACCGTTTTTGTACTAAAATTTGAAAGGACTGTAAAGCTTACAAAAATTTATTTATTTAATGAAGCGAGATTCAAGAGCATGTAGGCCAGTTTCGTAGAAGCCCAACTGTCAGGTGTTGATAAATTCGTCGAAGGCGACAGCCTCTTCGTTCCTAAATTTTTCTTTCGCCAAAAATGATCCAAATGCTTAAAAAAGTGGTAGTCGGTTGGCGAAAGGTCCGGTGAATATGGTGGATGAGGCAGAGTCTCATAGTGCAATTCGTTCATCTTTTGAACTGTTGTTCTGGAAACATGAGGTCATGCATTGTCGTGAAGGAGTATCACACCATCTCTGTTGACCAATCTCAATTTTTGGTGCATTTTCTCGAGTTGGGCACAGTATTTCTGTGCGTTTATATTTTCTCCAGGTGCCAAACACCACCAAACAGTCACCAATACTTTCTTCAGATGGAGGCTCGGTTTCGGCATATGCTTCGCCGGCTCATCAACATCTAACCATTGTGCTGATTGGCGACGATTGTCGTATAATATTCACCGTTTATCACATGTCACTATTCTGTGCAAAGAGGGATCGGTTCTGTTGCGGGTGAGTAGAGAATTGCAAATTTCCATTCGAAGCGTCATGTTTTGCTCCGTAAGGGCATGCGGAACCCATTTATCGAGCTCTTTCACCTTTCCAAGTTGTTGCAAGTGCCGGGAAACTGTCAAATAGTGTACGCCCAGTTTCTCTGCAATGTCCCTCACAGACTGACGTGTGTCGGATTCAACTAGCAAACGCAGCTCCTCGTTGTCAATCGATGGTCCTGGATGTCCACGTCGCCCCCGTTGAAGGTTTACGTCGGCTGATCGAAATTTTTCGAACCACCGCCGTGTGGTTCGTTGGTCGCCTCCGCTGCTTTATGACCGAGTTTGAACTCATACAGAAAAAGTATACGTTCTCATTCAGGCCATGCTTGTATGCAAGATTTTGGTGAATCACCTTACATGCTTGTTCGTATATTGCACCATTGCCATTACCGTACAATCAGAAATGAGATGGCCCAACGTTTCTAACGCTGAACTATATATTCTGCACTGGTCGTTCACCACCCGCTCTTTCATTATGACCTTACAAGCTCGAGTGCCTTCTTGAATGGCATAAGAGCTCCCCAGTATACATCCATCTGCTCGACAAATGCAAATCGGTAAGTGGCTGGCAGATTCACCTATTTATCGTGCATCGTCTTCGACTTCCATTCATTGATTCGCTCTTGGTCTTACTTCACCCCCATAGGTCCTTCCAGTAAAGTGGAGTTAGCCCACAGTCTTCCTTACAAACAGCCGCATGCAAGAGACTCGTCTGTCCTTTATTGTAAAAATGAGCGCGTAGCGAGTTAACTTGGCGGTGATGTTGTACCTCTAGGTCAACCATGGTTCTGCCTCCGATGTGACGAGGCAGGTTCATCCGCTCCACGACAGAATTGGGATGATGCCCTCAAAATTTGGACATAGTAATCCGTATCCGCCGCTTGACGTTTTCCAGAGATGTTTTCGTCAAAAGCAATATTCATAAGCCAAGAGAATATGTTCAGTGGGCTTATTTTATTCTTCCCCGAGAGATGGGATTTCAGTATCAAATTTAAACGCCGCAGGAATTTGGACAGAAGAGCTCCCTTTAGATCACCAATTCGAGCATGGATTCCTTGCAGAATTCCTAGGTACTTTTTGAAGCGCACGTTTCCATGACTGTCGCCGAAAACTTTATTAGTTTCGAATCAGTGCGGTACAGACGGAGAACATTGATTAGCCAGGTATGCGGGACGCTGTCAAAAGTCTTGGCCTAATCTATATAGCAAGTAAAGATATTTGTTTAACTTCTAGTTGCTTGTCCTACCTCTACCGAGTCGATAATGAGTTGAACTTTGCAATCCCTTGAACCGCCTCGGCAGCCCTTCTGCTTCTCGAATAGAATGTTCTTGGTTGCGAGGTGTGCATTGCCTCTTCCTCTAACAGTGGACGTTATGCATTTGTAGAGCATTGGTAAGCAAGTAATCCGACCAAGCAATCTGATAGCCGGAACTGCTCTACAACACACATGTAATTGTAGTTGCAGCAGCGGCATATCAGTACGCAATCGAGATGCAATCTAACCATTAATTTGAGATAGAATTCTCGGAGTTGTTGGAGATGCATAGAACCCTAGATTATCTGCTCCATGCAAAAGCGGGAAATTGCAAACGTTCTCGCAGCAGCAGGAACATGAAAACCCCAATAGGGCTTTTAATGCGAACTACCACTACTACGAACTAGGTTGCAGGAATGAATGAACAGGGTAGATTGTTGTGGGCCAAAATAGTGGCCTTAATGTCATGTGCCAACGTTCTAGCAAATCATTGGTTTGCGGAGGACATGTTGTATCTCTTTTCAAGTTAAGAAGTCTACCTAACTTTGCGGCACAATTAGTTTGCGCTATTTCTCATGGAAGGGAAGCATTTTCGTCTTTGGTTACTGTTTGATTGTCTTCCACGAATGCAGGGTAGTTGAAGAGCTTACCAAAAATTAGGTCACTGTTTACAACGTAACAAAGAAATATTGTCGAATACCCAGGAGTACGATGATCAAATCACAAAGAAACTGAAGGAAAGCAAACTCTTTGAAATAACGAGCCTCTTTTCAAAACCAGAAAAATGGTTGAAGAAGTCAGCAATGAATGTGAAGCGATTAAGTTAAGAACATATCGCTCAAATAAGCACTAGACTTGAGGAATGGCTCAAACTTTATCAGGAAGCGGTAGTATGTAGGAAGAGGGTTAAACTGTACAACAAACTTGGAAAAACATGTACTATATGAAAGAGTCACACTTTAAACTCCAAGATAAACTTTATAAAGCAACCTATGTAGCACAAATGGCAAACTCCGTTTCGTCTCTCTTATGCGAAGGAAAAATTGAAAAAAACTTGGAAGAGAGATACACCCTCAAGGATTTAGCAGGTATGTAGTAACAGAAACATAAAATTTATCATGTCGATCAAGCCAGAAGGCAATTAGTTACCTTCCTTGGTTTTGATACGATCATAATCTTTGACGCGACACTCCAAATGGACCTGGGAATCGAAGTGTATTAAAGCAGCTCATTCGACATAGTAATGTTGCACTGCAAGACCGTCATACACCAGAGGAGGCGCCATGATCAGAATTGCATTCGCCCTTGGTTATTACCCTCACAGGTGGTTTTTCACACCCAATCATGATGCTAACCTCTCTACCATAATCTTATCTGAGGAACTGCAACAATGCAAGCTCCGCCACTCCTTAATGTGTGATCTTTCCACTGCAATTCCGCCTTTCGATCACACTGTGTACGGGGTCTAGGTCTGTGCACCGATAGAGTTTTTCGTTTGTAATACACTATGTGTGTAATACACTGCTACTATATCAGGCCAGTATACTTCGATGACTCGTCGTTCATGAAAGCTTCAAGCCCTCGAGTGACAGTGGGGGCCACGTTCTATTTGCTACTCCAATATAGCTGCACAGAAAGGACACCAGGGGGAATAGCCTCAAATTGATTTTGATGTTGAAGTAACTGCATTTTCAGATTTTAGCTAAGGCAGCGAAAGCGGATCTAAGGCTGTTAATACGTGAGGTGACATCCAGTTTGATGCCACTGTTGGTAGAAATCACCCCTGCTAGATATATAAACGACGCCTTCGATGCTCTGCCCATTAATGTAGATAGGGAGAGTCTGATGCCCAGCCAGACAGGGACTTTGGTTTTGCTGGTGTTTACTCCCAGTTCGACTTTACGTGCCTTTCTTTCTAAATCCAGAGCCATCTGGCGAAGGTTTATCATCCGTTGAAAGAGCAAACATATATCAGCCACGTACCGCAATGTTTGGGGGGAGATATCACCGTTCATTGAACTCCTCGACATCCTTTGGACAAAGCAGCTTTAAGAACGTCACCTGGCCGACTACCCTTTCAACCTTAAATTCCTCTGAGATTTTACCTCGATGTTTTACTTTCCTTCGAATGCCTCTCTTGCGTAGAACACACAATATGCATTTTCTGATCACGGTATCGAAAGCATTCTCGAAATCGATGAAGAGCAGGTGAAGCGAAGTACAAAATTCAACAAACTGTTTTAAAATGATCCGTAGGGCATTGATGTGGTCAATGTATGACAATCCGGAGAGGAGACCAGCCTGCCTTTGTCCATCAAACTTTGCGAAGGCAGAAAACCCGCAGATGTCCGTCCGATTACCACACTCCAAACGGCTGCCCTTCGTTGGAATCTTAACGATCATCTCGTTCTACCACTCTCTGAGGTAGGTCTCAGATTCTCAAAGTTTTTATACGAGTGTAAGTAGTAGATCTGCAAAAACTGCAGGTACAACTATAAATAACTCGGCAGGGAGACCAGTAACCCCAGAGGCTTTAATGCGTTTGAGTTCATTGATAGTCGAAATGATTTGTCTTCTACGATATACGCTTCTGAAATCATTGAATGCTACGGCATCGATTCCCTGATTAGCGCAATAGCAGACACTATGCCAAACTTTCACGGATTTCGCTCGGTATCGGAATTCAAGCGCGTCTACCCCTCTCACTGGTAGCGGTCAATAGAGCATTCAACCCATTCCCTTCATCAATGGCCCCTTCCTTTTAAATGCAGTTTACAGTTCTCGATGTCACCAGGAAAGCATGTTATACATTTGCCTCGGGTGATGGGACAGGTATCGTCAAAACACTCTAAAAATGTACGATTCGGAGTTTCTAATTGAACTTCCCTCGCTAAACGAGTCCTTAGTCACCTAGGGAGCTGCACTTCGTTCCCAGGACGTTCACTGAGTTTTCTTCAATTCATTTTCCTCGCACTTTCTTTTTGTATTAATTACAGTCCGGATAGCTGATTGGTTAGAGTACAAGGCTGTCGTGCTTCAAATCTCACTGGTGGCAGGGGTATTTGTATCGTGATTTGACGTCGGATACTGGTCGACTCAGCTGTAAATGAGTACCTGAGTCAAATCAGGTCTTGAATTTTGATAATTCGAGGCCATGGTTCTGGCACCAGACAGATATAAATGTAGTCCACCAGCAATTTTGAAAGCCTTACTGTCAGTAGAAATAGAAATGATGAGGTTTTAGCATGCTTTAGGGTGGTTTGTCCGACATTTATGTCTTTTGGGGTAAGCGTACGTTTATGTGTGATGAAAACCGCCCATAACTGAACGTCTGCTGCGGTTAGTTTGGGTTTCACGTTCCGCGCTAAGTTCTGGATATTGCTTGAGGGTGCAGTAACGCCCATATCCTCATTGCCAAGGAGTATCGGCTTCTTTACAGTGCTTTTCTCTGTCGACAGCTGGGAATTTTCATAGATTGATTGGATCCAGTTCATATTTATCCGTTTTCATATATTGGAATCAGACCAGTGCCCGTTTAGCAGAGGTAGAGGAAAAAAAGAATTTTTGATGAAGTTGAAATTGTTTACGGTGATGGAGTTATGAATCGAAGAAGTGTGTACAAGTCATGTCATGAGTTTAAAAACAACTGCACATGGAGTAGTCCCATGCTCATATTTTAATTGAAAGAATTTGAATCTGTCGGTCTAAAGAACATCTTCGATCATTATCATCAATTTCACAATTTCCAGGATAACCGGTCATGCAAACTCCCTATCTGCATTAATGGGCAGAGAAGTGGATGTTGACCGACCCATTGACCTCATAATCGAAAAGCAATGATTTCAAGATGAAGTTGAGACTGCCTTGTGCTAGTGTTCTTCCTGTGTGTTGTTATATGGGAGTAGCACATGGAAAGTGACACCCACTATCGCCCGAAGGCTCCAAGCCTTCGTCACTCCTCTCTGCAGTCAGCGCACAGGTCTGACACCCATACGCGATGTAATCGGAAGGTGGAGGTGGCAGCCTTCCTGGAATTCTAATTACTTCCAGCAACTTTTCCCATCCTTTCCTTCTACTTTCTTCCTTTATAAACACTGACTCTGACCTGAACTCCAATACCACCAAAAATCCCTTGGGACGCACTCTTAATCTATTCCTTTCAAACCTTCCCCAACCCCACCTATTTCAATTTCCTTGCACATTGCAGTTAAAATAAATAACTAAGCTCCAATACGGTGCTCAGATCTACTAAGTTCAACTTTCGCAAAGGCAATTTTGACGGGCTCAACTCAGGTTTAGTGTCTGTCAACTGCGATCACGTATTATGCAACTCAAGGTGTGATCAAGCTCATAGCACCATTTACAATATCTTGTCCCATCTCCTCTCCTGTTATGGCCCGTCTTCCCTGTTTGTCTACGTTCGTACCCAACTTGATTTACAACGGAAATCCTTAATAACATATGCCTGAAGCATGTATTGCGGAAGAAATTTCAGGCATCTAAGAACGACGCCGATCTAACGCATTTCAAGTCTATGTTCTCGGCAGTAAATTCCATGATTTAAAAATTGCATAAAAGGTGACTTGAAACTGTTTTGGTATCACACTCGCTATTCCATAACCCCAGCCATTCTCTCCCTTTTTCCATCAGTTTTGCTGACTCCACTGCCAATTCCCCACAGCAATCCAGCGACATTTTCTGCTCTTATTTCTCTTCTGTGTTTTCTCCCTCGACCACTCCGCCCTCTAAGTCTCTTCCAGTTGCAAACTGCTCCGAATCTCTGGTCATTCCTCTCCTTATACCTTCCTTGGTTGAGCTTCTCATTAGTAATCTTGAGTCCAATGTCGGACCTGTTCCTGGTCCTGGTCCTGCTGGGCTTTTTTAACTCTTCTCTTTTAACAGTAAAAAATGCATTTCCGTCCCCTTGTGTATAATCTTCAATAAAAGTCTTGAAGAATGTTTCTTTCCTCATCTTTGGAAAGAGGCCCTTATCATCTTAATCCTCAAGAGCGGAGACTTCCTTTCAAGACCTGGGTGTAATATTCGATGGCAAACTTCATTTCAACTGATTTCAAATTGTCTGATTTTATCCTACGTTCCTCTTTCGACTTTATTTCAATCCAGTCCTCCTTAACAATCTTCAACACCTTTTTCAGAAACATCCTTGAATATTGTTGTGCAGTCTGGTCTCTTTTTCGCATCCGTGACTGTCGCGCTTTTGAAGTTGAACAACGTAAATTCACTCCGACCCTCTTTTTCAAAAAGAACCGTCCATGGGTTGTCTATCCGTCACGGCTCCTCACCTTCAATCTCTCTTCCCTGCATCTACGCCGTATCTTCTTTGATATATATGTAATATGTTTTCAAACTTGTTAATTGCCTGATGGAATGCTCTGCCAACTCCAATGTTAGTTTCCGCATCGACTCTCATAGTAGACATAGTGGAGACATTTTTGAAGTACCCTTCGCGGGGCTCAACATCTACTTTCACTCCCGGATCACCGGTCCTACAGTGTCCTACAGCTTGGGTCCTTTGACTCTGCGTCCTTCTTTAGCTTTAAGCGTAAGGTTATCTATTTAAATTTGCTTTTCTGTGTATTGTTTTTAGTTAAATAAATAAATAAATAAACTAAATAAATATATGTTTTCTACCAAAAGAGTCAGATTCAATGAACGAGTATACGGAATCTACTTCCAATACACCCCTTTTGTAAATATTATTCTGTTTTTTGCTCATAAGCAGCCAATTTGTCCTGGAAGTGGAACGCCTATAGAATACGAATGCAATGTCAGGTGAGAGCCTAACTAGAAAATGGATTGAGGTCTGGAAATAGAGTTTATGCTTGAGTTCCACTTTTACATGGGTTTGAATACGCGCTGAGATGAGATACGCAAAGCTTCTTCCGAAAGCACTAAAGTACTATTTGATACTATAGTTGTCACAATGTTCGGATTCAGATTAATTTGTACACTTTGGCTAAAATATGTATTTTTTATAGATTGCAGCTCCCTAAGTATAGGGCCTACTTTAGAGAAATATATAATAAATAGTAAAAGAATGGTGACCCACGCATTTGGTATCTAGGCCTCAGAAGGGTTTACGTTACCAAATCTGCTCAAGTAAAGTTAGTTGTAATATATTAATATATTTTGAAAATGCGAACTCCCAATAAGCTTTTTCTAGATTTGCGGTACAATAGGGTTTTAAAATAAATTATTATACTGGGAAGTTTGGTGGAAATCCTAGTATTATTAACAAAGTTATGATAGGGCAAAGTTGCCTCTTTCACATCCAATTACTGCTCCCTGAGAGGTAAAATGTTGAACGAAGCTATAAGCTATAATATAAGAAACCATCGCCAACCCAAAAATTCTTACTTCGAAAAAATCAACTAAACTGTTCATACCTGAAGCATGTAGCTTTGCTTTACAATAGATATATATTGTGCCTGAAATATTTGGAATAGCTTTGTGGAAGTGTTTTAACACCGCACTGGATTGAAGAAATAATTCGACCAGGCTATTCGTTTTGACGTAAAAATGTGCTTTAGTTCGGGTGTCTCCCTTGGAAGATTTTATATTAAAGACATGAAGTAAACAATTTTTCAAGCTATGTTTATAATAGATGGACTGGGCTGGTAGTGAACTAATGTAAGTGGTGATGATGACGAGTCTGCATGGCATGACCTTATAATTTGGCAAACAGGTCGGAATAGCTTGCACATGAGCTGACAAATGCAACATTCCGTTGCCTTCCCACACCTGAATTACATCTCATGGAATTGGTTTTCAGGTTGAAGTTAGAGTAGTATCCGTCCTGATAATAAAATTCGCAGGGCACCAAGTTATGACACCATTACGCTTGAAACGCGGGCTCAATCAAGGTGACCTCCTGACTCCCATAAGGGTTTGTGTCAACCGACACGTGAACTTACTGCTTGAATAGGCGATCACAGATTTCATTTAAGGTCACTGCACTTTTCAGTGGGAATAGCTGGATCTGAAAATGCAATGGCAACAGCAACAGCCGAAATCTCGAGAAGTAGTGGCAATACCCCGCGCTCACCGTTTCTTTTAGCTTAAATGGGAGATTTTATCAGGAATATCTTTGTAAAAAGCACAATGCTACGATGGTCACCTACTGGAAAAATAGAAAAGCCTACTCTCCAAGCGGGGAAGACTATTAGTAGTAAACAAGTCGTTAAACCGGAAGCTTGACGCTTCAGGTATAAAAGGTTTTGTGTTTCTCTATGTGAGGAGCATAACGTAGTTCTCCATTGGCTTATAGCATTGACCCGAGATATTGAAATCGTTCAGTTCTGGGCAGGTTACTGCCAACTGGTGTTCTTTGTGATCGACGTATCAGTCCCAAATCTAAAATTTACTGCAATGTCGTTCGTCTGCTGCTCTCTGTAGTTCTGAGTGGTGGCCGATTATAAAAGACAATGAACGGCGTCTTGCGGTAATGGGGACGAAGATGTTGCATTGCACTGGTGGCGTGACACGTTTTGATCACCTCTGAAATGAGAATATCCGCGATCGATATGGGCTTGCACCGATCGTGAAAAAACTGCGAGAGAGACGTTTTCGATGGTGTCGTCACGTAATTCACGCTAACGAGAATTCAACAACCAGTATTGGTCAGAACATCGAAGTTAATGGTAAGTAACCAAAAAACCGGTCAAAACAATGGTGGCTTGATACACTGGATGGGGATTTGAAGGTCTTGCGATTACATCCTGATCAGGCATTTGATAAAATAAAATGACGAAACCGATCACCACGGGCCGAGCACTAGCCGACCCCGCTTGTGCACTGAAGGCTGAAAAAAGTAAAAGATGTGAGGAGCAACGAGTACACGACAGCTCCGTGTAATATAGCTAAAAATTCCACTGCCCTCTATTTTCTAGAAAGCGATTTAAATAAATCATTTGATGGGAAACCCTGTGTTGATAATGGTCAACCCCATAAGCTCACGTTCACACTCTGAGTTTAATATTATTAGCAGATGCCAACAATTTAACCAACATCAAATATAAAAAAGGGCTAGGGAGAATTAGATTTTTCTTGAATGGAATTTTAATATTTCACTCGAATTTCAATTATTCTCGTTAATTATGACGTCAGCATCTTATTTGTATGGCTTAGGATGCTGTTAATTAGCACGAAATTGATAAGTTTGAACTGCTATAACTTTCCCATTAATAGTTGGATTTTCGTGAAACCTGGCATGTGTATGCACGAGGCTGTCCTCTATGTTGGTGCAAAATTTAATGCACTTAGCATGAACTTAAGGGGAGTTTTTTAGTCTATTTCTAAAAGTTGGTAATATACTATTAGTAAATTTTTTGAACAGATACCGGAATGGGATGTCTCTCGAAGATTAGATTTCACATAAGTGTTTTACACAAAACCTTAAAAAGGGCTGCAGATAAATAGATTCTTCATAAATGTGACTTTAATATTCCAGGCGAATGTCAATTATTCCGGGTAATTATGACGTCAGCATCTGATTTGCATGGCTTTAGAAGCGGTAAATTCGCGCGAAATTGAACTGCTATAACTTTGGCGTCAATTGCCGAAATTTTGCATGTATATACGAAATATTGTCCTCTATGCTGGAACAAAACTCGGAAGTCCTAGGATGGATTTAAGGGGGGCTTTTCAGTAAATTTCTAAAAAGTAGTAATATACTATTAGTAAGCTTATTTGAGCAGATATCGGAATGGGACATATTTTGAGGCCTAGATTTCATCTAGGCGCACCACTCCCATTTTTTCCGGATTTTTAGGTTGGGTAGTTTCCGAAAATGAGTCCTGTCTCACTTCAAGTGCGTACATTTTGACTCATTACTCACGCACTTTGCAATTTATGCCAAAACTAATATCAGTTTCGGAAAGTATAAATCAAGACCTTTCATTTGATACCCTACACAACTATATCCGGTGAAAAAAATTTTTGAGTCCTCTCGTCGCATGTATGGGGAGCCCCCCTTTAAACTCCACCTAAATTTATGCCACTCACTGTATGCGTGGGATTTCATAGTTTCCATCTGTCCGCCAAATTTCGTTCGGATCGGTTTAGCCGTTTTGCGTGTGACAGACAGACAGACAGACAGACAGACATTGAATCGATTTTAATAAGGTTTTGTTTTACACAAAACCTTAAAAATGACTCAGTGATCAAAGGTTTTTCAACGATGAACAAGTGATGTCGGCAGTTAATGGCTATTTTCAGGAGTAAGTCAGTTCGTACGATGAAACAGGTATCGAACTTATTGAACATCGAAAGGAAAAGTGTATACAGCTAAAAGGAAATTATGTTGAAGAATTAATAATTTTTTTTCAAAATTTTTGAATTTTGTTTATTAGGCCGGACACTTTTTACACATTAGCCAGTACATTATTGTGAATTGTGGGTTTAGCGTTAAAAATGTGCATAATTGCAAGTTTGGACGTATGTGGCAAGACTTTAAAAATGTTGCCGGTTACTCGGTCCCCGGGGCTTTGTTGGGGTCTAAGCTGCTGATTTTCTTGAGGAGTTCTATTTTCGATAATTTAATGGTTTGGCTGGATGCAGTGCAGTAGTAGTAGTATTGCTGATAATGTTTGCTGGGTCAGTAGATGGCATTGTTGGGCTTAAGCCTTCAGACAGGTAAAAAACAGCTGTTTCGCCTATTGCCGGTAGTCCTTGACCCAAGTACTCGATGATCTCTTAACGATTGTTGTCGGTTGGACGAGTTTCCAACATAAAGTAGTTAGTATCTTTTGGGGCACACATTTTAGCCCTCACTCTTCTGTTTCACCTAATATCAGAAAGAAACCATTTTCGAAAACCTTGGAAACGTCCATTGTCACTGTCTCTGAGAAGATGGAAAGACAGGGTGGACCGTTGGCAGGATAAGGGGAAGGGCAGTTCCAATCGCTGCTTTAAGTACTGGGCCTACGAGCACAGAGTAGGGGTTCAAAAAAGTGCAAGATAGAAGCACTTTGGGTTGCAAGTGTGGTAAAAAGCGAGGATATACGAGCTGGAAAAATGCGGTCTTCTTTGCAGAAAAAAGGTGTGGCTCGTATTCCTAGTAGAATAGTTGTAGTAAGTGAAAAGTTAAGCACCTTGATCCAAATCCCGGAAACAAAGATGTAACGGAGTGCAACTTATCACAACTTGATGGGGCAGATGGGCAAGGAAGAAGAGCTGACTTGCGTGAAAGATTTGGTTAATTTGTGAGTGTTGTAGAGGAAAAGAGATTAATTCTTTTGGGTTCGTTGTGAGGAAGTAACTTTTTTCAGCGTTTATTTTACACTGAACGAATTCGCGTCCGTTTTTCTGAATAAGCTTATCTTTCAGGAGGTGAATCGAGACATAGACGAGGGAATTCTATTCGGGTTAGACTTTAACGTCAGGGCTCTCGAATGAGGCACGCCCGAACAAGATTCTCGGGTACACAGAGATGGCCACCAGTACAGAACTTATTGTCCTACCTATCGACAGCACCCTGACTTGTAGACAGCTTGGTTGCGAGAACACTCACCTTGACGTGGTTTGCTACCAAGTGCTTACTGTCAGCGATATAACGATGAAAAGTACTAGGAGATATCACAGTCAGTGATGACTAGTACATTTCGTCCGAAGTGCAAGCAGTTCTTTTCAACGACCTACCGTTCGGCAAACACCTACTGGGTGAAAAATCGGGAACACCAATGTTGGAAAATTTGCCGAAGCTCTCTAAGGAAAGTGGACAAAAGGCCGCGGAAGAATCGCTGGTATATTCAACATTGAGCTTTATCACAGCAACCGGCAATATATTGTCACCAAAAGGAAATTCTGTCACAGAAGTTACCTCTGTTCTGGTGGGCGGCTGATTTTGCATAGGATTGTTGAGCGTGCATAAGGGAAAGATAAGGTGATCCTTAGATCCGTAGAACACAAGACAGAGGAGGTCCATCGAGGACAAAAAGCACCTGGATCGGATGATATTCCCAGCGAAATACTGAAATTTTATCCAAGTATAAGTCTGACTTGCTGGTGATGCCGGGTGTTTTGTTCTCCCCCTGGAAGCTTACGATGCTTGTACTAACAAACAAGGGCAAAGCGACCCTGAGACGCCTTCATCGTACCGTACTCTGAGAATGTTAGACCCAACGGGAAAACTGCTTGAGAAACTTAATCGCCGTTATCAACGGGTGTCCTCTTTGTGACGCTAGATAAATGGAAAATTCTGGAAGGTAGTTCCATATAAGTTGGAAACGCGTTTCCATATTCCAGGTTTTTGTTGACATTGAGTTGCTATTTAAAGAGCCGCGCCCTAATCACCATTACTCGCAGTCATCAAGAGAGCTCCCAATTCCTAACGATTGCTGATTCGCGGCGAGAAAAAGGCTCATCACTGTTCACTATTAAAGGTATCTGTCGTGCGATCATAGATTATATTATATATCATATTATAAAAGCGGTTGATGTTTAACTCGGGAGATTCCAACTTTCGAAGTCTGCGTGGAATCGCGAAAGTAACACGCAAACAAAGGCCAGTGACCATTAAATGGTAATCCCTTTCCGCCGGCCGGCCGATGTCGGCACCTCTCTTGAAACGCACACCCAGAAGACAACTGCTAAATTTATTGCTGATCACAATGTGGCTAATCTGATTCCTTGTGCCTTGCAGGTCAGTTGACGCTCAACTGACCTTGTGACTGGCTCAGTGTTCAAACAAAGCACCACCAAAGCTGAGGCGGTAGAAGCTGCAGAAATCCACAAAGGTCCCATTATTATTGTTACAGACGATGAGATGGAGTTTCCACATCTCGTGTCAAACCAAGGTATTGTCAGAGCACAGCTTGACATTTGAATTACCCATGATGATCATAATGCGACTTTTAGGAATCCTTTCCCGGAATGCAAACAATTTCTCATAGAAAGCCTTCTCCTCCTTTGAATCGGTGTCCATTGGAATATAATGCTGTATTACTGAAATGTTCTTCACTCTGGCTTGGAATCTCGTAGTCAATAGTCTATCGAAAACCGAGTCTAAAGGAATAAGAGCGCGTCTTGTGGATTCCTTAAATATTAATTCAACACCAGATCCCCGCGCCAGGCTTTCCGGAGTGCAATAGTACAGTCTGGCAAGAGGGAGAAGATTATTCGCCAGAATCTCACCATTTAACCTCACTTAATTCCAGCAGAATACCGTATCGGTGAGCGTACGCATATTCCAAAAACAAACTTCTGTCGTGTTAGGGTAGCCAAGGGCTGCTTGATACTCTAGCGTATCACCCTTGACCCTACTTTCAGTGCTCAAGCATGCAAAGAGGTTGGTGCAAAATCAAGTTAATTCTAGGAGGTTTGTTATATCCTAGCTTAAATTCATATTCAGCCAGTGACAGATCCCTTCCCTATCTAAAGCATAAGTTTGTGTAAGAACATTATGGAGATAATCGGAAGGTGTACCCCACTAAGCTCTCTTCACCAGAAATCATTAGTTTCTTGAAGTGTCGTATTACTACGGCTAATCAACCAAAAATCTACTTGTAATTCCAGGAAGTACATAAGTTTTATCACTTCCTCTACTACCGCTGTCGCTATGGTAACTAATCTATCCTCTCTCCCTCAATACTTCCTCTAACCACCAACATAATAAAAATTGTGGCACTTCTAATACAGCATCTGTATGACGACCGACTCGTGAACATTAATCTTCCAAATCTCCGGTAACTTGGGTCGACAACTGAAAGATACTTTTGTATGTTGGGCGACCACCAATTAAGGTGTTGGGAGTCTAGGCCACCGGATTTATTTTCGGGGCAGACAGAAAAGGTTTACGTCGAAGAAGTTTTGTATCGCCAGTTGTGCATGGAAAGGATACCTTGGAGGCGAAACTTGGACGTGCGCTGAAAGAAATCGATTGTACGAGACTGTTGAGAATAAGCTAATAAAAGGCTCTGTTATAAAGGGATTAATAGCAATTACATACTTCATTCGATTCTTTGATTGGATTTGTTGTGTTTGCAAGAAAATGATTCGCTGGAAGGGATGAGACTTTGTTAGTCGGGTTGGCTTAATCCTTACGACTTGTATGTTCTCCGTGTGCACTTAAAGTAACATTATTATTACAAGTGCGAGTTGGTAACATTTTGTAGTTAATTAGAATCTACGAAATATGACCTGAAAGTTAAGAAAAATTGGGGAGCAAATATCGATTACCACCCAATTCTACATTCAATTTCCATTGAGCCTGACATTTGTATCTACCATTGCGCCCCCATACAAATCTCACAATTTATATTCGCCACCCTCCACACCCCCAAGCTAGTATCTGTAGCTCCTCAAGTAACCAATGCATAAAACATACAAACCTCCAATTAGGGGATTTCTATCTTATCTGAATTTCATCAGCAATAATCAACAATAACCGCCATATTATCCGAAAATTGATTATAGGCCATGACGACTTCTTGCTCCTAAAGTCTTCTCGGTATTGGCGATGACATATGATATCGCCCAGGATGGAATCAGAAAAGTTCAAGATATTTCCGAGGAAACTCTGCTCCATTAGCAGAGCCCATATCGGAGTTCTAAACAACAAACAAGGAGCAAACATACGCAGAAATAACTTCGCAAATTAGATGTTCCCGTTTATGATGGCTAGCAGGGAAACGGTTGACTTCATGAGGTCAAATGCGTCCAGACTGTCACGTACAGAAGGAGCAAAAGGACAAAGTAGATTGACCGGAAAAGTTATCTCAGCGGAACGGGTAAGGCGATTTCGCAATATTTTGTCGTTAGATATTTTTTGGGCTTTAATATTATTCATGAGAATTAGGTTGTGTATTGGAATGACAGGCGATATAAATTGTTCCATTCGGATGAAGTGTGTTTGGTGCTTGGGTTTACTTTTAGGCAATAATGTTTTCTGGTGCCTTTGTCAGCTTAATTGCTGTGAATGATAATCATAGTGTCAAGGGAAGCTGCATTTGAGGAACTATTGTGCTACTTTAATAGTTATAGTATTCCTGTTAACCACAGCATGCCGATCAAGCTTATAACCGACAATAATTTCAAAATGATCTTTACTGTTTCAAGCTGGTATTTGCATAAGTGCTAGATACGGTCCCAGAATATGTACGGAGATTTTGTGGCTCTCCTCATAGACTCTGTCTGCAGATATATCTAGCTGTTTAGCCGTTAAATTTTACGTTATATATCTACCGACTAAATGCCGCGAGAAAATGGAGTCCTAACAACTAGGAAAAGTTTCGTAATAAGTATAATAGTTCGCACTGTAGTTGTCCATCGAAGTTGGTTCCTCACTCAGCGTTGGCTTGTTGTCACCATCAAGATTTATCCTTTGTTTTCTGTTTTTGAATTTTTCATAATTGGCTGCCAATGCCTTTGTTTTACGGGTGAAAGAAAGTGAATTTCATCAGAGCCCTTTTTTCCGAGGCAACGCTAGTTGAAACTGGAGGTCGACTGGTACTCCGAGCTCACTATTCAAGGCCACATTTTAACCCCTGTGACAATTCAGCTCTATAATGTTTCAAAATTCTTGTTGAATGAATGCTTTGGTGTTAGTAATTGGAGATACCACCAGAAAAGGAATGTCTATTTTAATAGTAATAATCGTTGGCGCAACAATCCATATTGGATCAGGGCCTTGAAGTGTGTTAGAGCACTTCATTCAAGACCGTACTGGTACACTACAGAATAGTCTGTAGGAGGCAATGTGGTCAGCATTGCGCTCGCCCGAGATTATTACCCTGATTTGACTCAGGTACTCATTCACAGCTGAGTCGACTGGTATCCGACGTCTAATACCGATACAAATTCCACTGCCACCAGTGAGATTTTAACCGCGACCTTTCGTACGATAGCCTTGTGCTCTAACCACTCAGCTATCCAGACTATGTCTATTTTCCTTGCATTTAAGTAGCACTCCGCCTCGCTGATACCCGCGGACGTTCTGAAGATTGCGCGCTTCGGCAGTATCTGTATCTGAAAATGGAAATCGCTGAACTTATTGTCCCATTAATATATACGCAAGCCACTCTTTTAAAGGGCGCTCTCGGCGTCTCTCAATCTCGCTGCTCTGGGTTCGAATGTCATGGAAGTCTGTGTTCCTCTTGTGTTTGTTTCGCTGCTGTAAGCTTATCACTTGTACAGCGTTAAGCGATGATTGTGAAACTGAAGCACAATCTGACTGTGTGGATGCCCTATTGTCCAACAAGGAGTGAACAAGAAACACTAATCTTTAAAACGTATGTTAATCCCCGGCTCTTATGGAGGTGGGAGTTCTATGCGCCCACCCTGGGCTTGTCCCCAGGTTGATGGTTATTGTTCAAGATAATAGAATTTGCCCTTATCGGCACTTCAATTTACCTGCTAACTAGCTTCCTGACCATCCAGAAAGTTAGGGTTTCTGCGGACACTTTGCTGATTAGGATATCTCGTATTTCTGCAAACAATATTTTGTCGACCGCTCCCATGCCCAAAAACGCACACAACGCTATTTTTTCAGGTTTTATGTAAAACCTTAAAAACCTTACTTTTTTATACGTTGGAAGGTTGAAAGATTCAAAACCTCCTGCCGTACGGTGATGTGAGACTTCTACTGACTAAAACTACCTCCTTCTCCTTCGCTTGCTCCGCGGAACTGCCATTTCGATACTACGTCACGGGGCAGGATCAGTTATGAAGGGGCTCCTGTCGTTATTTGTAACTTTCCTCGAAGCTCCTCCCTCCTCAGCAGATTGTTGATCGGCTTCATTAATTTTTCCACCGCTCTCCAAGATGTTTCAGAGGCTACCATGTGGTCCACGATATTCTCGGGTGCCAAACGTGCCCCGGCGTCAATTTTCGCCTCCGCTCTGTGTGCAGCGAACCACGCGCATTTAAAAACAATATGTTCCGCATCCTCCGGAATTATCACACATCTCGGGCAATGCAAGGAGTCGCCACGTCTGAAGCGATAAAGGTATGCACGGTGCCCTTCGTGTCCGCTTAGGGATTGAGTTAGGTGGTACCTAACCTTACCGTGCCTTCGTTTGATCCATTTAGAGTCATCTGGAATAATCTTGTGTGCCCAGCGTCCTTTTGGTGAATCATCTCATTTTTTTTTGCCATTCCAAAATAGATTCGCTTCGTGCCAATTGCCGACGATAGTTGTAGGACTCGCCGATTGCGTAGAGGCGTCGACCCTCGTTCGCGAAGATGTCGATGGGTATCATGCTTGCTATCACATAAGCTGCGTCGTCTAAAGTTGTACGATAAGAGCACGACGTTCGCAATGCAATCGGTATGGGGCTGCGATTTTCTTCTATTTGCTTCCAACTTCAAAGACGGTGCCCAGACTGGTGCGGCATAAAGCATGATGGAGTTGATAACTCTCGAGATCAGGAGCAGATAGTTTTGCCTAAAACCAGCTATATTTGGTGACATTCTTGTCAACAATGTAACCACTCCCTAAGCTTTGGTTATTAAATTTTCAAAATGGGACTTGAATTTCAGTCTTTGGCCAACCATGATATTTTAGCGTTGGTTGCGAATGTACGATGTGTTCACCAATCCTGATCTTTATTGACGTCTCCTTCCTTCGCTTAGTAATCAAAATTACGTCGGTTTTATGCTCCGCGAGTGTCAGACCAGCCTCCCCTTGCGAAGGCCTGATTTCAAAAATTACCTCGTTTGTGAGTACCTCGATTTCATCAATATCTTGCGCCACGATAGTCTCTCCGATATTGACTGAGAAGCCGATGATTGTCACTCCTTTGGGTAGTTGCAACTTAAAAATTCCGTCATACATTATTATTCACAGGAGAGGACCGAGAACTGATCCTTGTGGAACCCCGCAGGTTGTTGTATACGTTTAAGGTCCATTGTCCCAATCGTAACACGATATCTTTTCCCGGAGAAATTCCATGACTATGTGGATCAAGTATTTAGAAGCCCCCAATTTAACTAAAGCCGCAATTATTCTACTCCATTTTGCCGTATTAAAGGCATTCTTCGCGTCGAGAGTAACTACCGTGCAAGATTTATTGGCCTCCATTGCTTTTTCCGCAATTTTCGTCACCGTGCTGATAGTATTGACAGTAGATCTTACCTTTCAGAATCCGAAATGCCTGTCTGAGAGACCACCCTCCTTCTCTGTGATTGGTATAAGCTTATTGAATATGAGTCGTTCGAAAAGTTAGTAAGCATATAGGTCTATAACACGAAGGATCACCCAAAAGTTTCTTTGCCTTCGGGATTAGCACAAGCTTCTATTTCCTTCACTCTTCTGGGAAAATCACATCTCTGAGGCATATTGCAAATGTTTCAGCGAGCCACCTTGGAATTGTTTCGACGGCCACTGTCAGTGCTTTATTCGGAATGTCATCTAAACCCGGGGCTTTATTTTCGACAATCTTCTTCGCGGCTTCCAGGTTCTTCAGTAGTTACCTCGGAAATTTCACCGAGATCTATCTGGAGAGTGGGTAGGCTTGGTTCACTTGAAGCTTGTGGGAAGAGAGTGCTAATGATATCCCGCAGCAAATCAGGATTGGCGGCGGTGAGCGCTTACCCTTGATTGATACCATAACTGCCTTGTATGCGTCTCCCCATAGGTCGAAGTCCACTTCCTTGGGTAACCTCTTGAAGTGTTCAGTTTTACTTCTAGAGATGGCTGCTTGCAATTCTCCCCTCGCCTTCTTATATCGGTTGTGCAACTCTTCAGACTCAGATCGGTTTCTGCTACGTTCGCTGTGTCTTCTGACTTTAAATCAAACATTACGAAGTTCTTCGATCTCAGCATTCCACCAGAAGTTGAGCATTCGTTTCTTGAGTACCGTGCAAGAACCTGCGCCACCTTTTCTCGTGCATTTCCCACCGGCATCTCTTCAATTTTTTTTTATGTCCAGCGATACTGCAGTTTTCTTAATTAGCTTTGCCTCTGTCGTACGATCCATCTGGATGATGGTCACCTGCCATTAAAGATCCTTAGATAATGTATCGCTAAGAAACGTAAGGTCTATCATCGATCCCATAATCCGTCTTCGAAAAGTATTGACGCCACCAGTTTTTATCAGAACGACATTCAGACGTGAAAATACTTCGAACAATATGCGGCCTTTAGCATTTGTTTCGGGATTACCCCAATCTTCGGCCCAAGCGTTGAAATCACCAGCTATTATTATTGGGTTGTAGCGGCTTGCTTCGGAAGCTAATTTTTCCACCCTCAGCACGAATTCATCTAGCGTGAGGCTCGACGCAGCGTAGCAGCTGACTATGCGAATGCCGTCTACCTTAGCTCGTGCGAATCCGTGTCTGTCCGCATTTTTCTGGGAGACTGTAGCAGCGATTGACATCAAATTTGGTGGAAAGGTGGGAGCTGTGAATGCTCACGCATACAGTAAGTTACATCCTGTTACGTCGAATTTAAGGAGAGGTCCCCATACATGTAAAAGGGGAGTGTAAATTTTTCTTTCACCAAATATAGTCATCTAAGGTATCAAATGAAAGGCAACGATTAGTATTTTCCGGAGCTGGTCTTAGTTTTGACATTTGTTGGAAAGGCGCAGAGTTCGGGGGGGGTCGAAAGTGATCATTTATTTAATGAGGTCATTCTCAGAAATTGCTCAACCGAAAAATCTGAAAAAATCAATAGGCTGCCACTACATAGTGGCTAGGATATTCTCACATAGTATATGCGTATATTACGTGTTACGTACTAATGGGACAAATTGACACTTAAATTTCTTTATAAAGGAAATACACAAAACCTTCCATACCTGAAGCGTGCAGTTTCCGGTTTCCCGACTTGTTTAATCTCTATTGTATCTTGTAATACATTCGACAGCTGAAACAGATCAGTTTCGTTTGCCTGCGCGGTGAGCATGTTGACATGGGTATTACCGTTTTGCGCGTTAGAATACTAGATCTATTATATTATAATTAAACTGTTCAAGACCTTCTCCACGGCTTTGAATACGAATGATGTCAGGCAAGTTGGTCTGAAAAATTTAGTATGAAAGTGATGAAAGATCCTTTTTGCCCGTTTTCATCTTCATGCTCTTTGTATACATATTAAAGCTATATCCCTTAGCAGCCTTAGGAGATGCTTTTAGATGATTTCCACTCCGGGCAATTTTAGTACTAGTTGCTCCAGTTTTCGAGCATACCTCTTTTGTAGTTTCAAATATTTCTTCTTCCTTCTTCTATCTATTATTGGGATGTCAGGCAAGATGTTGTTTGTCATTCCCCATATAACTGGTGTCCTGGAAATGAGCCTTGGGAAGCAGATAAACTCCGTCCTGCTCATTCACGGTACATATTTTTTAATATTTCAGACAGACAGAATATATTGCCCGATTTTCGGCTATAGTTTGTATAACCTGTATGTGTTTGCGGTTTATTCAATCTTTCCACAGAATTTCCTGAAGCTGTTACACTTTGTCTATTTCATTGCGTTTCTAAACGCTGCCAGTGTGTTTTTGTGCCTCGACAATTCCCCGGTGTTTCGTCCGATTGAAGAGTTTTCGAATCTATGTTCTTACTCTGGCTAGGTTGCTGCTCCATTAGGGAACATTCTTTGATGACATCTTATTCGGAGATGTGGCTTCATATGCATTAATGATGACTTTGTTGACTTCTTTGCTATTGCACCTTTGATGTCATGAGTCACTCAGGTTTCTTAGGTGCCTTACATGGAAGTCACAGTCTGTTCTCATGGAATTCCTGACAACCTTTTCTATTTCAAAATTGCCTGAATCTCGAGTGTTATTATTCCCCCGATTCACCTGGCTTTGCAGCATGCAGATTGTTTCGTTTCTTTTTTGTCCCACCATGAGGTTACGAAAGAATCCATTTGCGGGTATACAACATTTTGTCTTTCTCTTATATCGTTTCCATTATTCTCTTTTCAAATTAAAAAAGAGAAAAGGCAAGTCTTTATTATTTGATATTAATTTAATTTCTAGAAACATTGCGAGATTACACTTGGAGAGTGGAGTGCACTTCCCATGTGCTGCTCCCATATAAAATCACAGAAAGAACATTGGCACAGAATAGCCTCAACTTGATCCGCGAAAGCGGACCTAGGGCTGTTAATGCATCGGGTATCATCCAGCCCGGTGCCACCGTTCGCAGAAATCACGATTTCTAGATATACAAATTGATAGACACGTTCGGTGTTGTTTTCCGTTGTCTGTCCGTTAATCTAGATATGAAGAGTACATTGACCGTCTGGCTGAGGACCTTAGTTTTGTTGGTGTTCATTTTTAGTCGAATTCTACTTGACCCTCTTTCCAAAGCGAGAGCCATTTGGCCAGGGTCTATGACCCGGCGAGAAAGCAAACAAATGTCATGAACGTAGTCGAGGTGTTTGAGGAATGTTATTGTCTATTTAACTGCTCCACGGCACAAGGCAGCATGCCATTCGGACGCACGGATGACGGAAGTGCTAGTGGATTGGTCACATTTTATGGAACAGCGACAACTGTATTGGGGGCTACGCTATGCAGTATCCACTCTCCCAAAAAGACGACGAGTGGGTCGTTCCAAGGGCACTTAGCACAAAATGCTAAAGGAGGTGTTCGCTCGTCTCGGGATGTCATAGGGGAGCTGAAACCATTTCAGGTAACCGCGAGCTACGGGGCTGGTTGACGCGCTATAACTCACCAAGCGATGAATGGTAACCATATGTTGTGTTATAGTGCTTCACTTGAGGACAATTAACTTTTCGTCAAAGTGAAAGTTATTTGCACGCACTTCGACTGGTTGACTTTCATCTTTCACATCTGAAGACACTTTGTTTTTGTTTGTTTTTATTTTGTGTAAAACAAAACCTTATTAAAATCAGTTTACTGTCTGTCTGTGTGTCTGTCTCTCTGTCTGCCACGACAATTTTTCTCGGAGATGATTGTAGCGATTGACACCAAAATTTAGTGTAAAGGTGGTAACTGTGAACGCTGGCGAATACAATGAGTTACTTCATTCTACATCGAATTTATACATACATGCAACAGCGAGGAGTACCTTTTTTTCATCAAATGTAGTCATGTTGGGTATCAAATGGGTGGCCAAAGGGTTATAGAGGGGTGGGAGTATAGGTCCCAGCGCGAAACGTCGATTGGTACCCACGATGGAGCATAAAACCTGGGAAACCCTATCTCCATCTCTACGTGGTGATCGCTGGGAGCTGCAGACGGAGAAAGATGCAAGTGAGTCTCCCGCGCCTAAAAGCGCATTTTCTCATAGAACGTACGCTCCCTGTACAGAGATGAAGCTGCCAATAAGCTAGCCAATACCCTGTCCTAATATAGGGCTGATGTAAAAGCGTTACACGAGATGCGTCGAACAGGTATCGGTTTCCTGGAGAAGAGTCGCTACACCATATAAAACAGTGGCCCTCCAGTAAATCATGTGCTCGGAGTAGGTTTCTTAGTCAGTCAAAAATGAAACCTGCTGTTATCGGCTTTGAAAACATAAGCGAAAGGCTATGTACTCTGCGCTTGCGAGGCAAATTTAGAAATATAGGCCTCATTACCGTTCACGCCCCTACAGAGGAGACTTCAGAGTCGGAGAAGGATACCTTCTACGAGGCAGTAGAACGAACCCTCGAAGCCTCTCCCAGATATGATATCAAGATCATACTTGGAGATTTTAACAGCCAAGTAGGGACGGAACCCGTATTTAGGCGATACGTTGGCTTGCACCAAAATACAAATGATAACGGACTGCGGATCATTCAGTTAGCAGTGTCATACGAAATGGTTGTTGGAAGTACCTGGTTTGCACGGAAGGCGGTTCACAAATATACGTGGGCCTCTCCAGGAGGGACCACTTTCAACAACTACGTGCTGATCAAATGCCGCCACCTCTCAGCCTCGATGAATGTCAGAACATATAAGGGGGCCAATATAGGCTCGGATCATTATCTCGTTAGCATGATGCTCCGAGCTCGAATAACAACACCACCCAAAGTCCTCTCTGACAACCTGGTGAGAGTTAACACTGAAGCCATCCACAACACAGCCCTCCACAACACTTATAAGAGGGAAATATATGGGGATGCACCGATCGTGGAAAATCTGCGCGGGAGGCGTCTTCGATGGTATGGCCACGCAATTCGCATTAACCAGAAGTCACTTGCGAAGATTGGTCTGGTATCGAAGTCGATGGTAAGCGACCAAATGTCCGGCCGAAACGACAGTGGCTTTATACGCGGGACGAGGAATTAAAAGCCTCCTGCTTGCATCCAGATCAGGCATTTGATAGGACCAAATGGCGAAAACGATCACGACAAGCCGACCTCACTTGTGAACGGGACAAGGATTGAAGAAAAAGAAAAAGGCTTATACTTTGGCTTATTATGAACCGTGATGATCATGGAAGAATGGCCTGACGACAACTCGTAGATGTTTTGTGCCATTGTACGTTATTGTAAATTTACTATAATAATTCGGGAGAAATATTTCCTGCTATCTTTTTTAGATGTCCGGAGATCGATAAGCCTGGTCAATGCACGCGGTGTAGAGAAAAAGGCCACTTGGCAAAGGATTGCGAAAAAAAAACGTTGACTGCGGCAGAAAATGTCCATTATTTAATAGGAAGGATGAGCAAGTAAGGTATATTCAGGCACACTTCAATCACTGTGAGGCCATACATGATGTTTTGGACTAGTTAGTTCGAGAGCTCGTTGTGGACCTGCCGATTATTAGCAAACCGTACAGAGGAAATTAAGTTTTCGAGGTGTTTTTTGATGTGTTTCAGGATTATTTGAGCCAATATCTTTGTTATAGGGACAACCACTCAAGCAGTTGTTACAGTGAATGTAGATGTGCTTTACTGGGCCTTAACGGTCATTCCTTTCTCCTATTCTTTAGATATCAGTCTTCCAGGATTACGAATGAGTGGAAGTAACAACTGGGCAGAGATTACAAAGAAGGTTTCGCTGGAAGGACGTTAAGGCCAGCGGATAATTTTGCTTGTTTGGAGGAGCAGTTCGTATCAGCCTGTTACGGTGATATCTTACACTATCCACAAGAGATAAACCTTTGCTGGACGGTAAGAACCGGCCTTATATCATGAAGACACGTTTCCGCATCTGTTATCACTAAGCTTTCAAGAGTTCCAAACAGATTGCCGGAAGAGGCCTATATTCCCATAGTTCTCATAGTTAGGTCCCGAATTTGCAACTTAAGTTGCTGTACTTGGAGAAAGGGTACATATTCAGAACCTGATGAGGAGCGTTTGGAAATTCCACAAACCAAACACAAATCCTTTCTATACCGAAAACCCATAGTCGTGGGATCAGTTCCAATCGGAAACACAGCTGGTATTTCGGTAACAATAACGTTTCAAAGCTTGCAGGTTGTCTATCCCTTTTAGTCACTTTTTATGATGATCAGCAAATACTTTGAATGTGTTTTCCTTTCGCATGTCGTTTGCGAATAGAAATATTGGTCCCAGGTGGACAAGTGGATCTGTACCCACGATGGAGCTTCAAACCTGGGAAACGCCTGCGGAACTAACACCACTAGCTCTACTATCAAACCCTATCTCCCCCGCTTCCCCGTAGTGATCGCGGGGGTTTCAGTCAATGAAAAACTGCGAAAAGAGAAGGATGAAGGCGAACGCGTCTAGAAACGGGAAAAATGTACCAACTGGTCCTCCAGGTTGGGGGCTGGGTAGAAGCTACGAAAGGGTCCTCGGGCAGGATGGCTTCTACAACGATGAACCCGGCAACGAAAACGGACCAATGTTTTGCGCATCTTCTCATGGAAAGTACGCTCCCTGTACAGATCGAATACTACCCAGCAGCTAGCCGATACCCTGTCCCAATATAAGGCTGATGCAACAGTGTCCCAAGAGACAGGGACAGATTTCGTAGAGAAAAGGCAATACACCATATATTATAGCGGCCATCCAGTAAACCATGTGTTGGGAGTTGGTTTCCCAGTAAGCTAAAAATTGAAATCTTCTGTTATCGGCTTTGAAAATATAAATGAACCTCTATGCGTGCATTTCCAAGGCAAATTTAGAAATATAAGCCTCATTAAGGTTGAAGCCCCTACAGAGAAGACTGTATAGTCGAAGAGAGATACCTTCTACGAGGCAGTTGTACAGATCCCCCATGCCCGTCTGAAGTATGATCTCAAAATCATACTTGGAGATTTCAACAGTGAAGTAGGGACGGAGCTCGGATTTAGGCGATACGTTGGCTTCCATAGCTTACATAGGGATATCATTGATAACGGTCTGCGGAGTATTCCGTTAGCAGTATCGTACGAAATGATTGTTGGAAGTACCTAGTTTGCACGGAAAGCGGTCCACAAACAATCTCCTCTGACAACCAGATGAGAGGTAACACTGAAGCCATCCAGAACATAGCCCTCCGCAACACCTAAATTGGGGATGCGGATGGAGATGAAGTATCAACAAATAATCTTGACAATCCCTTGAAAAGCGTTATCGAAACGGCTGTTTCAGCGAAGAATGTAAGCTAGCAATGGAATGAAGAATGTTGCATATTGGGTAATGCGGCACCCACAAAAAACGCGAGCACGCGCGGAGGCTCATCGGGATCTCCGTCAATTGGAGAAGCGACTTCACAGACAAAAAAAGGAGAAGCAATAGGTCTGCGAAGTCGAGAAGTACTGGGAAAAACCTCACGCAGAAGTTTTACCAACAAGCCAGCTGGATCAACACTTATATACCAGGTGTTCATCGTGCCGAGATAAAGAGTGAAATCTTATTTTCGACAGAATGGGCATATTAGAGCGATGAGTTGAGCACTTTGATGAACTGCTCAACAAACCAAAATATCAGTGAGTTGGAGGTCTTGCCAACTGACGATGATGGACAAATGTCGCCACCACCCAACATGGAGGAACTGTAATCCGTCATCTTAAAAATCATGAATCGCCAAGAGCCGATGTAATTACAGCTGAATTAGTTAAATATGGAGGCGGCCAATGACACCAACCAGTTCATCAACTGGTGTTCAAGATGTGGGACAGCGAATCAATGCCTGACACTATCAAGGAGGCATTATCTGTCCAATACAGGAAAGGGGCGATGCAGCAATTATAGAGGTATTCCATGACCGGATAGCCCCATATGCCCAGAACATCATTGCCTCATAACAAAGCGGGTTCACTTCAAACAAATCAGCAACAGATAGTCGCAGTGCCTATCAATGAATTTGTTAGAGTCAAAATTAATCGTTTTCATGAACTTTTGGAATATGCAGTTCCACCATTTTGTCAGCGACTTCAAAGCAACTCAGGTTCAGCGTAGAATTATATACCACAAACTATTAGTTATTAATAAGACCAATCAAGTTGATCCGGAGCAATGTGTGAGGCTAGATATGAGCACAAAATCACTCGTTGATACTTTTCACCATTAACAACGGTTCAAGATGAAGGGATTCTGTATCATGCATCCTTTTTAACGAGATCTTAGAAAAGGCCATCTGCGACGCTAATGTAAATATCAGGGACACTGTCCTCTTTAAGTCTACCCTACTACGGGCTTTTGGTGGTGCTAATAATATTATGGGAGAATAACCCGAGATTTACAAATTGTCTTCATCCAGATCAATGGCAATTACTGCAAGATCTTGAACTGCACATTATTGAGGGCAACACGAAATATGAGTACATGTCGGCTACGTCAGCACCAGGAACGAAAACAGCGGCAGCACCGAATTCACGCTGGTCAACGGAAAACAATAAAGATAAGAGAATGCAGCTTTGAAGTTGTTGTCTTCTATCTAGGTATAACCGATAATAGCTATGACGGTGGAATCCGCGAGTGGTTCTGGTAATCCGCAGGGCCTATTTCAGCTTACAGGAGCTGTTCCACTCGAAATATCTTACTATATGGTCAAAACTCTAATTGTATAAGAATGTGATCTTGCCAGTCTTCATGTATTCCTCCGACACTTAGCAAGAAAAATTGTGAACTTTTCTCATGTTCGAGAGAAGGAACTTCCGACCTTGCGGTGGTCCGAAAATTTAACTGGAAGGTAATAATGGAGGCTGGGAAGTCTATGCGGGCAATATCTGCGATTAAAAGAAAACATGGCACACCTTACTTCACAGGAAGAGGTGGCGTATGCCAGCATGACAGACACCTGCTGGGTATTGAATTAATGGACTTTATCGCAAAACAGGATTGGGGAACTGAACCGGCTACCCACTATGGTGTCGTTGATGGTGGTGACGATGGCTATAATATCTGTCCTCTGCCAGCAGCATTTGGCCTGGAATCAGTTAAGGGCTCATAATGATATCAATAAAAAGCCGACCAGTGCCTAGAAGACGTATGCCCTTCACTGAAATTCGTCCTGATAATAACCGAATCCAAAAGCCCGTCTGGAGGTGTTTTCCCTGAAATATCAACTCGAAAATCAAAACATTATTACCAGCGATAAACTCCCGACATAAAGTGAGTTATGTTGAACTTCATATACTCATTGCATTATTTCCCATCATCAGAAAAGTGAAAGCTCCCAGGCACCTGAACACATGCTTTCAGGATTCACATTTCATCCTGCTATACTTGTAGTAAGCTACACGATTTCTTGGATTCCATGAAATGTAAGTTTCGCAGCTCGCAAGACCAAGAATCCTGTCTACCGGTAAACTTACCTACCTTAACAGCTGATTATGCTGAAGCAACAGAGAGAGTGGAATATTTTTAGTCTCACATCCGGAGCATCTCGTTTGGATCCAAAAAAGAGTGAGTTCTCTTAGTTCGGTTGGATTTAGGTTCCACTGGCAAGGATGCTTCCAGCTGAAGGTTGCGCTTGAATCAGTTCCCGATAAGGAGCCTGGCGGTTATGACGTTCCGAGAATGATCCCGAACCCGCACCAGTGCCCGAAACAGGAAACTTAAAGAATCTTTAAAGAGTTCTCCCAGTCAATTTGTGTTTAAACAGGTGGTGGGGCGAGAGTCCTGATCTTCCTTCGAAAGGTGTTGTTTGAAAAGGTCAATTTTCAACTGAAAATTATGTGAATTGTTATTTATATCTTTGATTGGTAACATTTTGAGCACATTCCCGTGTCTGATTTTTGCCAACGGCCGTTGGACCCCTGCGGATGTGTTAGCCTGAGTGATTTTTCCCGGATGTGATGTGACGTTGAAAAATTTGTGTAATAAAGAAAAGTTCATTGGAAGCCAAGCTTTGATGTTCCCTAAGTGAAGGAGTATTTACTTATAAGAAATTAGTGGCGTTCACCTGGATCAACTTGTGCAAGTACTTAATTGAGTTTAAAGGTCATTTGGTGTTTGTCGAACCACCCTGCTCAGGTGCTCGTGCCCAGGCTTGCGTTCGTGTTGATGTTTGTGTTTACCTTGTGAAGCTGACGACTAGACGTTGAACAACATGTTGAAAGTTTGCGCTGCGGAAGTTTTAATTGGCTGCAAACTTACAATTTTACCTTAGGGGTGAGTTTGTTTCAGTGAGTAGATCGTTACTTGGCGGAGGTACGGCTTTATTCATTATGATGTGAATAAATTTGGGGTGGGCTGGACCCGATTAAATTTGTCTCAGGTTTGAATTGTTTAAACATTTTATAAGTTTTCGGCGCCATAAGCTAAGTTATCTGATGTAGCTCAAAGTATCTTAGACATGAATTATTTTAAGTTTATCAGCAGAAACAAGATATTCCGGGAGAAAATCGACTTGAAAAAAAATTAATTGATTAAGAGGAAGTTGGAACGATTAGTTTTCTTTATATTAAACTAATCTGCCCCTAGTATTAGTATCTCAAAACACTGAATAAATTCCCTGCCACTGCTTGTAGGAAAAGTGCTACCTTGGGGGTGATATTCAGCCGCCGAACAGATTGCCTTAACATGCTTTCTTCTCATAAAAATAAGATGAAGTGGTTAATTTGCTCCGGTTTGAATAATAGATTTTCTCGAGCGAATAGAAATCATTTTAGTCTTTATTTCATCAGAATGAATGCTTGGTTGACTTTGATGAAAATCGTAATAGGAAAATTAAGGAAGAAAACATGAAATGTACATTGATTCACGGATTCAAAAAAGCATTATGTGTTGGGTTTTCGGCTCTCAAATATTTTTGTCACTAAAATGAAGTTATTTATTTGATTAGGTTCGAGTTCGCAACGGAAATTGATACTCAAATTGATTCATTCAGACGATTTGAAGTATTCAGTGCTTTGTTCTTGGCATAGACCGTTGGAAAGGAAAAACTAGTATCCACTATAATTTTGTCCTAACTACTATAGGACTTTATTAGAATTGCGTTTTAGTAATACATTTAGAAGATATTAAAGAAAACACATGCATAAAAATAGGAGCATCATCAACGGCGCAACAACCGGTATCCGGTCTAAGCCTGCCTTAATAAGGAACTCCAGACATCCCGGTTTTGCGCCGAGGTCCACCAATTCGATACCCCTAAAAGCTGTCTGGGGTCCTGACCTACACCATCGCTCCATCTTAGGCAGGGTCTGCCTCGTCTTCTTTTTCTACCATAGATATTGCCCTTATAGATTTGCCAGGTTGGATCATCCTCATCCATACGGATTAAGTGACCCGCGCACCGTAACCTATTGAGCCGGATTTTATCCACAACCGGACGGTCATGGTATCGCTCATAGATTTCGTCATTGTGTAGGCTACGGAATCGTCCATCCTCATGTAAAGGGCCAACAATTCTTGGGAGGATTCTTCTCTCGAACGCGGCCAAGAGTTCGCAATTTTCTTGCTAAGAATCCAAGTCTCCAGTAAGAGCCTTGACCCTATGGTGAGACGTTTGGAGCGGAACAGTTTTTGTAAACTGAAATAGTCTCTGTTGGCTGACAACAACCGTGCGCGGATTTCATCATCGTAGCTGTTATTGGTTGTGATTTTCGACCCTAGATAGGAGAAATTATCAACGGTCTCAAAGTTGTATCCTCCTATCTTTATTCTTCCTGTTTGATCAGTGCGGTTTGATGTTGTTGAAATAGGAGCATATTCTATTTTTTTTCTGAAAGAGATGTGAATTCTTCAAAAAAGTAGCCTCTGGGCTAACGTCCCTGGGTATGTGCGATTTTTACCCAATAACACCAGAAAGTTTATTCTTTATGAAAGTGAGTATTTTTGCTTTTACTGATTTCGACAGGCTCGTGAATGAGCGGAGTGCTTTTTATTGACATCACTAACTATCTTTTTCGAAGATGCCTCTACAAATGCTGCTATACTACGCTTCTTAACGCTATGTTTTAAAAAGTTTGCACAATTTTCAAGTTAGTTTCGTTGGCAGAGCCACAAAGTTTTGTCACACTGAAGCCTATATTCAGAATGTGTTTATAATTTAACAACCTGTAGTTAATGGTGACCTCGGAATTCCCTCCTTGCCTGTATTCTATTCAAAGGAGAATATCGCCATGTGAGGTATCCAATGGAAGGGTTCGATTACTACTTTTCGAAACTGAATTTAATGAGCGCTCAAAATATGTCCACCAAAAACTGAAACACGTTTTCAAAACCTATTCAACTGAAAAATCTGGAAAAAAAATCATAATGAAATCTAGGCCGTTCCGATATATATTTTGCAGTATTAGCTAAGTGTACTTAATGGAGAAACGTGCATAGCGAGTTGCTCCCACGAGATGAACATAAGACCTTTATATCTGAAGAGTCCAGCTGCCGGTATCCCGACTTGTTTTTGGTTCTCCTCCAATTGTAGTGTCCGCTACTTCGCGGCAAGTACAATATTTCGTTCGCTTTATCCTGTGACAAGCTGATGATGGACTGCATTTACTAATATGCAACATTTTTCTTTTTTAAATTTTACTTATATTAAAAATTAGTTTTTAAAATAATCGTTCATATTTTCCTTTTTGGAAGGCTAAAGTAATTTATGTTTTGAAGTGTGACGCAAAGTACCTATGCATAGGAACAAGGAGAGCTCAAACTGCTCTGCTGATTACTCAGCGGATGATTTCGGTCAAGTAATGCTCAGTCCATGTTATTAACATAGTATGCTGATCCCAAGCCCAGGTGAAGAGGAGGGTTTGAGGCAACGTACTTTGTACTATCCTCAGTAAAACAAAAATAAAATGCTGAGATCAGGGAAAGAGATAAATAGAGTATAGTTGGATTTATTCTACTATGCTAAATCCTACCTGATCTCTTTTGGTGACAGGCCCCGCGACAGGTTGACCAAGAAAATGCATACAATGTCGTTACAAACATGATGATCGGATTGAGTCACAAGCCAAATGGCGAAGCCGATCTCGACGAGTCGACCCCGCTTGTGAACGGGACAAAGGCTGAAGAAAAAGAAAAAGAATGCTCAGTCGCGAAGTGTTGTTGAATCATCGGTTTTTTGTGTAAGAGCGAAGTTTGGAACAAAATAGGACCTCAAGTGGAGGAATTAATTGCTGTCTTGGGTTTCCACCCAATGGAGGTTGAGATATTCATGACGGTTGTAAATAGTGCATTTTGTTGGTGCAAGTGACTCATACGGTTTGCTAGTATTATTGCGTCGCTGACGGTAGTTAGCGAAGTTAGAAATAAGTTTCAATATACTTTGAAATTATTGTGCAGGGCGTGAAGAGGAACCAATCTTCCATCAAATGGTGGATGTGCTACTACGAGGAGAGTTGTCTGGCATCTAAACTGCATCTTCTTCAATCGCGCGTACCTCCTCTCGAAAATTACAACTTTACTAGACCATATATAAATTCACATTGGTACCTCTGGAGCCTAGGCTATCAACATTCATCAGCCGTAGCTTCAGAATTTTTAGTGTTAAGGAAACGTCAGGCAATTACTGAAGACTCAATTAGGCGCCCACTAAATTTTGTCATTTATTCGAATTTAATGACGAATTTCATCCCTTTCCGAATAATTTCTTATTAGATCTTGACACCAAAAGATAAACAAGTTAACGAAACTAAGTGATTTGAAATAATAAAAACTTGCTTTGCCTATTCGCTATTGTTGATTTATTGGTCTTCCAAAAATCGATATTTCGGGAACCATTTGTTCCCTTCAGAACTCCCCGCAACATCGAACACGTTTACAGAATGGTGTACTTCGGCATGGTTTGAACAAGATTGTGTGAGAGTCCCAGGATATCAAGTGAAGCCGTGAGGGATTTTGGTACAATACCCGTAGCAGACAATATTATGGTTACTAGAACCACCCGCTCCAGACGCCAAATTTCTTTGATTTTGCGAGTCAGTGGCTCATAGTTTACTTTCTTCTCCACGTATTTCTGTTCAATGTTGCAATTATGGGGAATAGGAACATCAATAATATACGCGGAGCGAGCCGCCTTGTCAACTTACAGCATGATAGGCTTGTTGTGCGAAATGTGGCGATCAGTTTGAATTTGCCGGTCTCCATACATGCTGTAAGCAGAACTATCAAGTACTACTTGCGGCTCCAATCGGTAAACCGGACATGTTCCTGTGATCAGTCCATGCTTGTAAGAAAGGTTTTGTGAACTACCTTACGTACAGCACAAATGAGATGAGATACAGAAATGAGATGGTCTAATGTTTCTAACGCTGAGGTGAACCATACGTTCTGTACTGGTCGTTCTCCACCCGTTCCCTTATTATGAGCTTTTTACAAGCTCGTGTTCTGACCACGCCGTCCTGAATGGCACACATGAATTCCTCCGTCTCAGCATGGAGCTTCCCAGCACACAGCCATCTGTTCGTCAATTGCAAATCGACAAATGGGTGCTAGAGGCAATTCACGTGTTTGCCGTGCATTGCCTTCGACTTCCATTAATCGATCTGCTCCTGATCTTACTTCACCCCACTCAGAGGATTGAAAAATCAATTTTTAAAATTAAGTGGAGACAGCCCGCAATTTGGCTTACAAACAGCCGCATGGAAGGATCTTGCCTGTTTTTTGCTGTAAAAATATTGGCTCGTAGCGGGTGGACTTGGCAGTGATGTTGTGTCGCCACTTCAATCACGCCCTGCCGTCGATATTATCTGGCAGGTTTACCTACTCTACGGCAGAGTTTGGGTGATGTATTCGGAATTCTGATACTTCTTCTGATGCTGGACGTTTTCCAAATGGGTTCTCATATACGGCAACATTCCGAATTGAGTACAGGGATAGGGAATACATTCAATTTCCTTCCTTCTTGCTCAAGAGATACAATTTGAGCATCAGCTTTACATGTCGCATGAATTCGAACAGCAGAGCATCCTGCAGATCACCGATTCCTTGTAGAATTCCTAGGTACTCGTAGAAGTCTGTCTCGGTCATAACTGCATGTTAAGGTCACCAATGCTATCATTCGTAAGATCTTCGACTGGGTTTGTTGGAGCATTTTGATGTTAATAATTTTTGGTTGCGTCCCATAATTTAATTCTGTGGGTTCAGATGGGCTTAATAACTTATAGCATACAGAAGTACCTTATTTTCTTGTGATAAACTAGAATTTTGGTTGATTAGCTTCGTTGTGTCGTCTAGAAGTAAGACGTCGATCAAGGAGGAAGTCAAGAATGTTGATTCTATTTTCGATTTGGAGTCCTTTTCCTTTCATTTACACTAATTTTCCATGCCGTTAGCTATTACTTTAGCTTTTTGAGAAATAATTCCAAGGATCTGGTGGCAGCGTTTTTGTGAGAACTAAGGGTTGCGGTAAGGTCCGTGAAAATAGATGTAATGCCAGAAACATATACCAGATACAGTAGTGGTCCTAGTACGTTTCCTTGGGGTACACCTGCTTTGATAGAATGGTCTTTGGAAGTGAAGCTTCTGTATTTTAATCGGAATGACTACCCTTCGTTATAAAATATCTTACCCGTTTTCCAGTAGGAGTTTTCTAATTTTATACATAGCCCTTTAGTCTGGGCAATGTCAAGAAAGACGACGGAGCAACATGTTCTTCTCGTAGTGCACTCTAAACAAGTTTATCTCCAGATAAGATAACAATTTATGTGAACAGTGGGATTTTCCATTAAGTCACAATTTTACTAATGCAATTTGTTGTCGTTTATTATTTTCCTTTGTTGGCAGATCAACCGAAGTACGAACAAAGAAGCGACAACATCAAGTCGCGCTGGCCAAATAAGAACAATAAAAACAGGAGGCTAAAATTTTCAGACCGTTAATAATTTCTCCTATCTAGGGTCGAAAAACACAACCGATAACAGCTACGATGATGAAATCCACGCACGGTTGTTGGGTTTCAGCTTACAAAAGCTGTTTCGCTCGAAAAGTCTCACCATGGGCTCAAAGCTTTTACTGTAAAGGACAATGATCTTGCCAGGATTCCTCGGGCAAACTCTTGGCGGCGTTCAAGAGGGCCTGAGCTTTCTCTGAAGAATTTTAAGCCCCCTACATGAGAATAGATGATTCCGTAGCCTACATAATGATGAAATTTTTGAGCGATAGTAAGACTGTCTGTTAGCGGATAATTCCCGACTCAATAGGTTGGGGTGGACGGGTCACTTGATCCGTAACCTATTGAGCCGGATTTTATCCACAACCTGACGGTCATGGTATCGCTCATAGATTTCGTTATTGTGTAGGCTACGGTATCGTCCATCCTCATGTAGGAGGTCAAAAATTCTTCGGAGGATTCTTCTCTCGAACGCGGCCAAGAGTTCGCAATTTTTCTTGCTAAAAACCTAAGTTTCCGAGGAATACATGAGGACAGGAAAGATCATAGTTTGGTACAGTAAGAGCTTTGACCCTATGGTGAGACGTTTCGAGCGGAACAGTTTTTCTGAGCTGAATAGACTCTGTTGGCTGACAACGCGCTGCGCGGATTTCATCATCGTAGCTCTTATCGGTTGTGATTTTCGACCCTAGATAGGAAAAATTATCAACGGTCTCAAAGTTGTATTCTCCTATCTTTATTCTTCCCGTTTGACCAGTGTGGTTCGATGCTGCTGGTTGGTTGATTTTCGGTGCTGACGTTGCCACCATATATTTTGTCTTGCCTAATTTCATCAGTAAAATGAAGTCGCTCTGCTGTTTCTTTGTGGGCGTGTGCAATATCTCAGCAGCTGATCTCCTTAGAGGCGACATTAATACATTGTGGCTTTTTGCTGACTCCATCTATTCCTCTTACTGATCTTGTAAATATTCCAGGAATTTTGGCGCTTTTAGATTTTTCGGACCTATAGTTTCCTTTCTGACGACGCCGGTTGTCTTAAAATTAGCAAAGTTAATTTTTAATGGTTCGAATCTCTGGCTCAGTTTTTCAAATTTCTCGTTGACCTCCTTTGCTTATTGATCATTCTTCAGCCGAACGTCTCTTATCTTCAAGTTATTTTCACTTGAAACTTATCTAAAATCGCTCGCTTGTTAATTCGTATTGGCATTGAAGTCACTCTTCAGCTCACTTTGGTAACTTTTCAGTCTACTGAGGCCACTTGTTTGATAATTGAAAATCTTTTCTAACATTTTCGACAACATATTTGTCATTCCTGTAGCTTCCTCGCTCTCCTCGGGATCGTCTTCAAAAACGTACGTGCCCGGATCATGTCCTTCCACTTCAATAAACGACTGACAAGCTCAGCCTTACTTCCGGCAGTTCTACCACTTTTAAGCCCTTCACATAACTCCTCTTCCGATATGGAGAAATTCACAACAGTATTTAGAGATAGGAATTTCTTGAGATAAACGCAAGCAGTGCATCTCATATTAGATTCAAGCAGGATGCATTTTTTTCCGTCTTCTTTAATAGTCACTTTCCAATCAGCTTATTTCATATCAAGTGGTTTTGATCCTAAAAGCAACGCTTTCAATATCGCTATGAAACCACCTCGTGGTTACCCTCTTACATATTTTTCTGGATTAATTGAAATTTGAACTAATTTCAATTAAATTTGCTTTCTGGGAAAACATTCTGTGAGATTTAATTCAATTTGCTTAGATTTCTAAGGTAACTTAACGTTGCATAGCGTCATGTATAAGATTCCTGAGAAAAGCCTTAATTTCCGGCTTCCTGAAATCTTTGAGTCATTATTCTTAAATTTGTCACCACCACAATATTCTTGTAAACATTTCGAGCTTCTGTTCCACCAAGTCACCTCAAAATATGAAAGCCACGAAATCACGTTAGCTATCCACTGCGAGCGGGATGATTCCATCATTTTACTCGACAGTATCAAAGGTTGCAGCCCCTCGTTCTCCCTTGCTTATGGCCGGAATTCCCTCGATCCACAAATACCATTTTCCTCTAATTTATTTAAAATTATCAACCACAATGAGAATTTATAATCCCTTAACAGGCAAAGTCTAAAATTAGGACCCGCCGAGCCACGCAGGGCGCCCGGATCACTACACCTCGCCAAAGCTTACGATATCTCTCTTTGATTTCTATAAGTTAACCGCAACGAGGGATTTCTTTATCCGGCAACGAAAAAGTACAAGGAATGAGATTAATTGAAATTCAGAGGGTTTCTAGCAGTGACTTTCACCGTTACCGTATGAAAGGAAATTGAAAAAGGGAAATATTTCAGCTTTTCTTTGTGGATAGTAAAGTGAAATGAGTTTAACCCTGCGGTAAGGTGAGACGTAGTGAGAGGGGGTCTGTCTAGGAAAAAAATGACTGTGTTGCGAGACTTTGCTTCAAAATGGAATTTTAAAATCCAGGATAATATGCAGGATGAGAAGTTGGAAGGTATAATAACTCGTCGATGAGAACTTTCATCGGAAAAGTATAAAAGATTTTTTCAGATTACAATATGTACTTTTGAATTGTATTGAGTATAGCCACATTCCACGTCCAGTACAGATACGGGATAGGGATTTTTGCATGGTTCATGAGATATTTTTAAATTTGCTTAGCAGATGTGCAATGTTTGCGTAAAGCTTGGCATATTGGAGAAATGTACCCACTCGAGAAAAATATTCTGAAAAATTGGAAACTTAAGAAAAGGTCAATTCAGTTTGTGAGTCCTTGAACAGTGAACGAAGTTGCTGGTCTGAAAAGAAGGAATTTCGGAATTCCAAAAGGAAAATATCCAGTCAAGAGGCTAATTAGGGAAAGGCTTTAAGTTAAGTATCTCATTGAAAGAACTATGTAATCAAACTGTTCAAGAAATACGTAAAAGATAAGAAGATCAGAACCTTTTCATATTCAAATCGAGGTAAGAGGTTACGATGAACACTTTCATATACTCATGCCCTTGCTGGCACTCCTGATATTTTCCATTAGCAGGCTTTGGGTTGTGGCTACAGTTCTCTTACAGGCAGCGTGGTTGTTATAGCGAGCAAAGGAGTCGCTATCTTTTCTTAAAGTGTGGTATATCCACTGACACCTCCACTTTCTCATCAACACTGCATCTGATGCGTCACAGTATATGGCGTATCATGGCACATGGCCTGTACATCACTTTCCATATTCTACTCCCACATAACATATTTGATTTCATCACTTCAGCTGGTTTGATGACTGTAAACGTAGGATGCGCCCTTACGTTCATGGGACCGGGTAGAAATGAAGTAATCGACCTAGCATCTGTACTTCAAAGGCGTTACAGCCGATTGCAGACTGGTGGGTGCTGGACCAAGTCTCACTGTCAGATCACCGCTGATTATTGCGGACGAACAGTCTCTAATAAAAGGACAGAACCCTAGGAAAACGGATTGGACAAAGACCATTTAACTTCTTGACTATAAAGTGCAACTCACTAGGCGATTACGGACTCGTTTGGCGCTTGAAGATGGATTGAAAACTCTGAATTGGACACTCTTAGAGTGCTATGAAGAGGCTTGTACTATTTGCTGAGGCCAAAGCGGTAAAATGCTTCCATTGTGGAACCGAGACTGAGAGTACTATGAGGAACTGTCCTTAAGTGTCCAGACTGGAATCATTACAGGTCTTCTTGGAAGTACACCAAGTGGTAGAGAAATTGTAGGGGAGAGAGTTGGCGGTACCTGCAACCCTCCAGATAAACTGGAGCACTGCGAAAGGGGTTGTTACCAATGAAACCATGAGAGCTGCCATTCTGTACTTTGAACACTTCAAAACACATGGCATGGATGGCATCTATCCAGTGCTGCTAAAAGGTGGAATAGAGCACTAAGAGCAGTTTCTATGAAATATTTTTCGAAAATATCTTGCTCTGGGCTACGTGCCGACTTCTTGATATAAGGTTAAGGTAGTCTCCATACTGAAGACTGGGAAAGATGACTATTCAAATCCAAAGAACTTTAGACAAATTTGCTTCAATTCATTCTTCTTGGAATGTTTGGGAAGACTGGTTGAGTGTCAGATTCGAGGGAAGGCACTTGGGTCGCACCCATTGAATGAAAACCAACATGCTTCCCAGCGTGAAAAGTCCTGTAAATCTGCTCTTCTTTCTTTGTGTTCCAAAGATAAAGGATGCCACTCTGAAGGGTGAGTACACGATGGGGTGTTCGTGGACGTGATGCCGCCAGAGCCCATGGTATCGATGATACTTTAATTAACTGGATCTTTATTATCATTGCTGTGTGTTGAAGTGGGTGTCGATCATTACTTAACAGCAGAACCAACGAGAGGCTGCCCCAAGGAATTGTGCTATCGTCACTTCTGTAGAGTATGCTGATCGACTCACTACTATGCGGACTGCAAAATTTGCCAATACGCGCTCGAGCTTATGCTAATGAAATGGCTCTGTTTGTTGGTGGACGAGATCTCGGAATGGCATGTAGAAAGACACAACGCGTCGTTAATTTGACAGCCTCAGGCATGGACTTTCAGTTAGTCGAAATACAACCAAAATGGTATCATTTACAAAAAGGAAAAGTCTGGATAGACTTTGCCTCCCAGAGATGAAGGATACAACCCCCCAACTCTCCGAAGAAATGAAATATCTGCGAGTCACTCCAGATAAGAAGCTTCTTTGGAACAAAGACATAGAGTTGAAAGGAGCTCTCACAGCTCTGCAGAGGGACCTTTGCCTCGGCACAGTGACTCACGCCTTGGGTGGTAATGTGGCTATACGTTGCTATCGTTCGGCCGATTTTCGCTTATGCATCCGGGTTAAGGAGAGATAAAAAAGTTTTTACTGAAAACTAGCCGTACTGCAGAGAACTGTTTGGGAATTAGCGGTGCCATGAGCACGTTTGCAGCCGCTGAATATATTTATTCAATACACTGCAATGAGAGCAGCTGATAGACTAACTTGCTTAGATCTATGTGGAAACATAGAGCATTGGCAGTGTTACTGGCAGAAGTGAATCCAGTTTTTGCAATGCCTTCTGATTCTCGGGTATCAATACATCTGCTTGGTAGAGGATATGAAGTTACCCAGAAGCGTAGAGAGAATTGGGAAGCCTCAGAGATATACGAAAGCTTTCTACACCGATGACTCAAAGAGAGAACAGGGTTCTGGGACCCGGAGTATATCTCCGAATAAAAACGAGAAGTGAGCTTTCCTTTAGGACAATATATAACCGGTTTTCAAGTTTAAGTATATCTTTGCGATCCTAAGGATGGTATACTGGGTGATTGACGAGCGGTTGAACGGTAGGCGCATCGCAATCTGCAGCGATAGCTATGCTACAATTAGGGCGTTAAGTTGTCCTTTTATCACTTCGAAAATCGTTCAAGAATACAGATACCGTTTTTAGTCCGCCTCTAAATTCACTACTACATGAACTACTCTGGGTATCTGTTCACTGTGGTGTAGAGGGAAATGAGATCTCGGATGCATTAGCAATAGAGAATCTGCTAAGGCTTTCTTAAACTAGGAAGAAGTTTCCCATAATGACAGCTGGCAGAGCCTAAATGCTGTTAGACATACCAGCCTAACATTCATACCGCAAAGTTTATCTTGTCGAAAAGCAAGAGAATTATTTTGACAGACGAAAATAGCTGGACAAGATGATACACATCTCTCCTGTAATGAGAAAGCAAAATCCATGGAGCACCGCCAATTGATGCATCAGACATCAGATCTTTGGTGCTGATGTGCTCCAGCTCCAACGGATAGCATCACATCCACTAACGGAAATTCATAAACGAATCCGGGATATCCCGTTAAACGAGGAATCGAGAACAATGGTCCACCATGATCGGAGTGCTCCGTGGCTGTAGCTTCTTACCCACCACAAACCCACACGCATGCACTCACATAACATCACTGAGACAACATTGGCCGGGAACAGCCTCAAGCTGACGATTTTATCGAGGTTCCTGTATTTACAAACTATCGAGAAAATAGCGAAGGCCCATTTAGCGTTGTTAAAGCATGGGGTAATATCAGGCTATGTGATATCGTCAACAACCTCGAGATTGAAAAATTGATGGAAGCCCTCAATATTCTATCCGTTCATGCAAATAGGAATAGTACGATGACACGTTAGACTTATGTAGGTGAATATTTTCAGCCTAAATCCACTGGCTTACTTCCCCACTCAGAAGCCAAGGTTCATGACTCACTAAAGAAAAGAAAAAAAAAACACCTCCACGAGGTGACCGCTGGGAGCTCTTTCTTAACGAAAAGCCACAGACGGAGAAGGATGAAGCCGAGTCTCTCACGCCTAAAAACGGGACAAATAGTGCCATCTGGTCCTCCAGGTTTGGGGTTGGGTCGGGTTGACAACCCTACACGGAAAACAATTTGTTACAAAGCCACAGATGGAGCCTCGGACTGGACTGATAACACAACAACGAATCCAGCAACGACAAAAGAATAACGATTTGCGCATTTTTTGTCATTGAACGTGCGCTCCCTGTGCAGAGATGGAGTTGTCAACCAACTAGCCGATTCCAAGTCATAATATAGAGCTGATGTAAAAGCGTTGCAGGAAATGCGTTGGACGGGGACCGATTTCCTGGAGAAAAGTCGCTACACCATTTGTTGTAGTGGCCATTCAGTAAATCATGTGCTCAGAGTAACTTTCTCAGTCAGCCAAAATAAATGAAATCTGCTGTTATCGGCTTTGAAAACATAAGCGAACGGCTATGCACTTTGCGCCTGCGAGCTAAATTTAGAAATATAAGCCTCATTAACGTTCACGCCCCCAAGAGGAGACTGCAGAGTCGGAGAAGGGTACGTTGTACGTGGAAGTAGAACGAATCTTCGAAGCCTGTCCCAGATATGATATTAAAATTTTACTTGAGGATTTTGTCAGCCAAGTAGGGACGGAGCCCGTATTCAGGCGATACGTTGGCTTCCATAGCTTACATCAAAATATAAATGATAATGGACTGCAGGTTATTCAATTAGTAGTGTCACACGATATGGTTGTTGGAAATACCTGGTTTGCGCGGAAAGCGGTCCACAAACAAAGGTGGGTCTCTCCAGACGGGACCACTTTCAACCAAATTGACCGCATGTTTGAGAATGTCAGAATATTCGTTTTTTCTAAATGATATTTTTCCACATGAATGTTTGTTTTCTTTAGGATCACAGCAAGGGTTCAGTTTTTGGAGCTACTATTGTGCCTTTTTCCCTTTATGCGCCCTTTTATTCCCCAGAAGATCACCATCTTTCTCCCGCACTTTTTTATTTACAAGGCACTACGGCTAGTTATCACCTGATTCGCCTGTGATACTATACCGTAGCTTTCGGCTTTCACCTGAGGACCCTAACGGCTTTCATCACCTTTTTCATAGCTAGGTACTCGTTTTGCTTGTTCTCGCTAAATTCGGACAGATCAATTAGTTTTGGCCCAAGTGTATGTGCACCTCCATGTCAGGGCTCTGTTCCTTATGAGCCCTGACTGGATCACCTTTTTCAAACAATCTGTCTCCTTTAGCATTTTATTTGGTTTCTATCCTTTAGTATGTTCTGAGTTTGTTTCGCATAGCTATTTTAGTGCACCTTAGAGATGATCATGCGTTTGAGCGCAAAAAAAAATACATGAACACACCTTATGAAGCCCTTTCGGGACAAGGCCGACGACCTGTCTAATACTCGAGAAAAAAACATTTTTTATAGTAGCCCGATGCTTATCGATATTATCGGACAGGTTACTCAGCACATCTACGATCCGATCAGCAAGATAGCTGTCCCACTATCGAACGGCAGTTGGATTATACAAGGGTCGCAGGTTCCCAACCCTGTGAGAAGTGGTGGACGCAACACGCAAGCGAACGTAAGTTACCATCAGATGGCGATCGATTTCGAGGCCGATGTTGGCGTTTTTGTTGGTGTTGCCCGAGGCATTAACAGCGCTTAATCCGTTTTAGCTGCCCTGTCTACAATCTGGAAATGCGGTTACCTCAGCACCAAAATCAAGTTGAGACTGTTCCTTATGTGTTGCTATGTGGGAGTAGCACATGGAGAGTGAACTCTACTGTTACTCAAAAACTGGAAGTCTTCGTCAACTCCTGCCTGCATCTTATCATCTGAGAACGCTGGCCTGATACTATTTCAAACAAAGGACTTGGTTGGCGCACATTCCTGGCACTTATATGCACTGTGATTGGAAAGGGCAAGTGGCAGTGGATATGTCATACATTAAGGAGCTACGCAATATAGTGGAATCTACTCTCCTAAGAAGTCGTTGGGAGAACAGAATGGAATTTCAGATAAGCGGAAACGATGATGCGTAGGTGTGCTCACGGGATATACCGCAGAAAGGTATGATTGGCGACCAGATATATGTATATAACTTTGGTAATAATACTAGTATTTCTATTTTACGGGTCTAGGATGGACCCCCAGCAATTTAAATTTACCTTACAATAGACCAATGTTATTCACCGCATATATGAGTATTCACGGTTCCAATCTTTTTACCAAACTTCATGGTGGTAGGTGTTACTGTTTGTGAGAAGACACAGACAGACACACAGATGGATGGACAAATAAACAGATTGTCATGTGCATGTTAACTTGCTGATCAGATGGCAGATGTACTGAGAAACCTACTCGTGAATATCATTGAGCTGCCATAAAAAATGCTCTTTTCGTGGGTGTTAGACAGGTCGTCGGTCTCGTCTCGGAGGGGCGTCATAAGATCTGGCTAACTGCCGATCGACGTACGAAAGGGATTATAGGCCCTATCAATAACTGCGGGTAATAGCTAGATAGATAGATACTCTCGAACTCCAATACCGAGTGAAATTCCGAGAACTTCAGCGCAGTGTACGCCACGAAAAGAGAGAATTTGCTATTGCTGAAGAGGCCGTGAAAAACAATGATTTCAGAAGTGTATACGGTATACATTCATGAAAGAATTTGTATGTGACCGCAAATCTTCCGATGACCAACAACTAAAGAAGTGGAAAGGACGGTTCACCACTTGTCCGCTAGGTTCGAAGGTCTCCCCACAGAGTTATTCATCCTTTCACCTGCACTTATTGCATATACTTCCACTCGCACGGAAATCTTGGGAATCCGAGACCATTCCTAGAGAATGCAAGAAGGGAATGATCGTGAAAATTCCACAGAAGGACACCCGTATTGAGTGTGACAATTGGAGGGGTATCCGCGTGCTCAATGCCACAGAAGGACACCCGTATTGAGTGTGAGAATTGGAGGGGTATCCGCGTGCTCCATGCCCTTTCAAAGATAATGGCTACAATAATCTTGGAACGCATCAAAGAATATCTCGAAATATTGATCAACTGGGGGCGGGCCACTTTCCGCTCCGGATCTTCCTGCATTGATCAGTTTAAACCTTTGTTGCACTTGCTCTTCGTCGATTTCGAAAAAATTTTGGATAGCATGAACAGGGAGTGTGTCTAGAGTGACCTAACAACCATTAACAGAGCGACATCTCTCAGAGTAAAATCTGCCACCAATATATTTTCTTCTTGTTATGGGTGATGTTCGTCATGCTGTCTTATCGGGAGGACTTGGGGGAATTCGATGGATAACGACACCTTTTCTCAAAAACCTCGACTACACTGAAGACATCTGTGCGCTCTTTCACTGGGTCATAGAGGTAACGAAATGGCTCTGGAATTGGAAAGAGAGACAGGTGGCGTTGGAATGAAGATAAGCAGCAACAAAGCCACGGTTCATAGCCTGATGGGTCATCGCCCTCTCCTTATCAGCCTTAGTGGCATCGAAGGCGCAGGCAAATTATCTCTTCTCATAGTATACACTGCGCTAAACTTTTCGGGATTTCGCTCGGCATCATAATTAGAGTGTGTCACGCCCGCCTTGACTCGCAGCGGTTAATAGGGCCTTCAACCCCTTTCGTGCATCGATCCGCTTCTACAATTCTACAGTCAGTGGGAACTTATGTTAGTATATCTGCCACCCGATCAGCAAGATAGCTTTCCCACCGTTGAGAGACAATTGGATCATACAAGCGGTCGATCTTGAACTTTGAGGATCGCAGTTCCCCAACCCTGCGAGAAGTGACGGACGCAACATGTAAGCGAACGGAAGTGACCATCAGAAGGCGGTCGATTTCGAAGTCGATGTTTGCGCCTCTTTTGTTACACGCATCTAGGAGTCAGCTCTTAAATTTACTCCTGATCGGAAAGTTATCGATCTGATTGCTTATACGGTGTCGTTGAGTTTAAAGCGACTTTATGGCAGACTCAATGCTGGAACAATGCGCAACCAATCGCAAGGCAGTGGAGTGTGCAGAAATCCACAAACCCCTCACCATTGTCGTTACGACTGTCAGAACCGTGTTTCTCTGCCACATATCCAAGCAAGGTACTTTCGGAACCCGCTTTCTCATTCAAATCACACATTACGGTCAAAATATAAGCTATGGAAAGCCTTTCCTGAACTGCGTGAAATTTATCGTAGAAAAAAATCCTTCCCCACTACGTCGGATTCCAGTCAACCCGTCGGGGAGTGCCATCCTGATCGATCTCATCGGCGATCAGACCCGAGTCTGCAAGGGACTCATCTGAAGTGGCTCTTGCCCCGAAGCCTCATCCTCTGGCACCGGGAGAACCGCGATTGCTCTCAGAGAGCGTATGCTCCAGGAGAATTCCTGGAGGATGTGCTCTCGGCCTTGTTATTTGCGGTTGGCTCCGTTGTGGGAAGTTTATGGTGGTTGTGGTTATGTCTACATCACGAGCAGAGCTCCTTGGAGCTCATGCATGGAGTTGCGCGGTACAACTCAGGTGCCGTACCTCTTAGTTGTGGTAGAGGTGTTAGATAGGTCTTTCATCCACTGGTATGAATGCTGAGCCTGCACTCAGTGTAAAGCGGCACCGCTGTGCCAGTCATGACGGGGCTCTGATTGGGGTCTCCAAATCAGTCCGTATCCGAACAGGACTGTGGGATTATTCCTACTCCGCAGGTACTCACGTTAAACCCACAGGACCTTCCACTACGTTATGCCTAATTACGTTGATGCCTAACATTATATATTTGTGATGCGCCTTTACCTGCACCGTAATCTTCCAATCAGAAATCTGTCACAAACCATTTTCAGGTTAACAGGGTGCACCTAACGTTAGCCGTTTGAAGCAATCAGAGCTGTGGATTCACGTCTGTTATCACTTAGCTTTCTGGGCACATTGCCATTAGTGTGGCAACAGGGAGAGGAGTACTCTCCAGGGCCCCACCATCCTACTTCGTTTACGCCCAGAAGTTTATTTCGTTGGAAATCTTGGTCAAGTTGGAGAAAGCCAGCGTTCTGAGCATCCTCGCTACCATCGTGGAGGAGCGTGCGTACATTTCAGAAACCAATCATTAGGGGGCGATCATAGTAAAACTGGAGGACAGTCTACCTGAAATTAAATGTTGAAAAACTAACAATGCAAAGTAAGATACTCTGTGGGTTCACATTAGGACCCGAGCTTTGAATTACAGGTAAACTCCAATTTCTTGCAGACGCGAATTTCATATCTAATATTTTAGGTACAAATGCGTACTTGTTCTTCTTTGTAAAAATTTTCCGTATACTCTGAAAAGGAACCCGAATCTAAATCCGATATTGCATTGTATCCGTGTTCACAGTAACCTCAAAGAGCTACTTAGCCCAGATATTTCACAAAACCTGAATCGTGTTGGGAAGTGAAATATAAAAATTAAGCACATTGTGGGTGCTGGGTTGGGAGTGATTTCCATTCAAAAGGACTTGGAAGTTGGGCTATATGCGTTGTTAAGAAGAAAACTTTTGAGGAGCTTCAGTAAAGTTTTCATGAACAGGGCGTTTAACTGTGTTCCAGACTAGAGCATTTTAAGCCTCTTTAAGGTACCTTCCCGGCAATATAAAATATAGTATTCCTACCGGTATGAATTCTAAGTCCCTTCATAAAAAAGCTACGCAGTGGTCCCTGCAGAGCAAAAATGAAACCGTTTAATTTTCACTTTCTCTCTTTATTATGCCTGATGTAACCTTTAAAATCCAATAATGTTTTATGTTGATGAAAAATACGAATATGGAATCCTTTCAGTATGTTTTTATAATATTCCAAGTTTTCTCACCAAATTTCAGGCAATAAACATAAATTCAACCCCAGTAACTAACAACCAAAAATGATATGATAACAACACCCTGTGTTCAGTACTTGCATACATCACCCCGCCATGTACACACGAGAGTTGCACGTTCACCCGGTGCTGTATTTTCCAGGACCATGAATGAAACACAATGCCCTTAAAGAAAGTGAACTTCAATAGTCAAAGCCATAACCTTCGTCATTTGACCAGTTTGGGATTCATTCTGTTTCAAAGGTAGCTAAAGGTGGGAGCACCATTACCCCGCACCTAAAATTGAAAATGGAGAATTCTGGATTTCATATGATGAACGCTTTTCACGACTTCTCTCGTCTCACATCCCTTGCGATAACACGAAAAGCGAAGGGAAGTGAAATTGGATATACTCGAGATGTAGGTAAGAAGGTCACTTACACAAGAAGCGAAATATGTGGAACGAAATCTCCAAAGGGGCGAAAGGATCCCAGCGTATCAGGAGTATGCCATGTCAAAGCAAATATCCGAATCGAAATCAATCTCTTGTTCAATTTAAAGTTCTCCATGCTTGGATTCCAATCGGTTTTTAATGTGGTTAGGATTTAAGAATATCCGAAAAGATTTCGAGAATATATCCGCAAATCCCAAATGTAATTCAAGAAGTAATGTTTCCATGGGTGTATCTTCCACGTTCAAGTGCTGCATGCATGTAGGCTGTGGAATCCTGCTCAGCCAAAACCAAGCCAGACTGCGTCAACATCAAAATATTTTATTGCGTTTCATTCGCTCACATGGCGTGTTCCTTTTATTATCCTAAATGGGATAAAGACTTGGAATGGTCTATCGAAGGATTGGATTTTGACCTTCTTGCCGGCTTTACGGTCCAATCTTTTTGTTGCTGATATTCGAGTATTGTTTCGGATGCAGACTACCGTAAATTTTCATTGTTCAGTTTTGTGGTAATCATGCCGCAAGGACATGTTCCGTTCTGGCGCTCTATGGGAAATTGGTGACCGACTATAACCATTTCAATCAAGCAGAAGAGGCACACAATGAAAGAATATTATTCCTTCGTTGTTTTTTGATGTGTTTCGAGTGACGCGAATAAATTATTTTTCGTTTATTGAATTCGTACGAAATAACAGATGAAATTCCATGAACTATTAGAGCGGCAAAATGGGTTTGGGTATTGAAGGCCTTCTACGCGTTCGTTACTGAGATAATTGGCCACTACGTGCAAGCCTCAACATCAAATATTGCTGTCTAACTTGCAGGATCTTGTTTGCTGAATTATAATTCACGCTGAATCTGGATGGCTGATTTGGATTTGTCGTGGCCAATTAAGAGGCTAGACCTGTTCCATCGACTTAAAGGAAACTGCCAAAGTCGACCGTGTGGGCCGACAACCACCGGAGTACCACACCATTGACATCTCCCGAAAATACACGGGGTGGGGGGGCTCTTTAGTCCTCCTCAGATGATGTACGAAATTGTACGTGTCCTTCGTCTGGAAATATCGCGGAGAATTTTTCACTTTTCAGAAAATACACGCAGAGCGGCAAATTGGAAAAATAAATAGACAATAACCGCTTGACCGCATGTGTCGGGCCGAAAAGCTGGTGATCTGAATACTCGGTTGGAGAGGAAAGATCCACGATAGATAGCACTTCAATCAATGCCTCTTCTATCTCAGATCTCAATGACCTTAGCGGTCTCCTCCCTACCTTGGCGTCTTCTGACCATTACCATTAAAAATGCCCTGTTTTTGTGTGAGTTTCCCGGAGAGCTAGCAGGATTGGCAGAAGAAGCGGATCCCTAAATTAAAGAATTAGTTTATGTTTATTCAAAAATCCATTTGCATACCTAGTTCAAAAATTATAAAGCCCCTGGGCTTGACGTCTCCACGCTGAGCTATTTATTGCTTCACCTGCAATTACTGCAGATTAACTATTTCCACTCGTACGGAAATCCTGGGAATTCGAGACCTTTCCCGGCGAGTGAAAGAAGCGAATAGTCTTTAATGTTCCGAAGAAGAACACCTGTGTGGGGTTTGATGATTGGAGGGGTATTCGTCTAATGCTTGATTCAAGATGGCCGATGAGTGGGTCGTTCCAAGAATACTTGGAGGAGAACACAAGAGGACGAACGCGAGGATTTCGGGGAGTCCTCTTTGTAGCGGAAGTGCATTGCAGTGAGCCGCCTTAGTTAGTTAGTTTAGTTAGTGGGCTCTCAGACTCAAGCTCTCAGACCTTCGTTACGCCCATTGTACTATCAACGGAGATCTCCTATTCAACGGCTCTTCGACTACGGCGTTCGCAGGCTTTCGCAAGTCTGAGAACATTCTTCAGAGACAGAAAGTTTCGTAGACACTTCGTTGAAGGCAACCTAATCAAGGTATCTTCGTCCGAGGTCTGTGGAGGCGGAGTAGCTGCATACGAAACGCAGAGCGGTCTATTCCTCCTTTCCTCGTGGGCTGCATAGAGCCGAGACCATCACTCCAATCTTTTTCTTGTGTTAGTTTACGGAGCAATCGCCCTATTAAAAGGTAGGGGTAGGGTTTTCATGTTCAACTCCCTCAGGGACAACAAAAATGCCATTCTAGCGGCCCCGGGTTCCTTTATTTTCGCCTGCCGGCGGAAGTTCGAATTTCTCCATTCGACCGGGTGAATCCTTGCAATTTCCCTCGTCAAGGTGCATTAGACAGTAGCCGGCCGAATGCGAGAAGCTGTCAGCTTCCCCATTACCAGCAATGTTTGAGTAGCCTGGCATGCACATAAGGAAAGTTTTGTCCATTTGGCCAAGTTTCAGCGGCATCTGATGACAATTCCACACCAACTGCCGTGATATGTCGTTGCTGTTCAAGGCTGATAATGCGCCTGGAACATGGTCGTCATTATTCCAGGAGATCGAGTCAGTTCCATATTCGGATTTCCACCTCTGCGCCCGATTTGTCTCCCATGACTGACCCATCGATGAATGTTATTATGTCTGCAATCCCAAAAGACTCGTGGCCATTCAAGGATTAGTCTTCTATTTTCGTGGTTACGACGGAATATGTATTTTCAAAGACGAATCTGAAGACCGTTAGATGGGCGGGCGTCAGAACCCCCTAGATGATTTTCAATGAATTTCCAGATGAACCCATGACCGTGTTATTGGCCGCCTTTCCACGCACTAATATCAAGCCTATATGCGTCGTTAGCTGCTTTTCGTTTCACCTCCAAAGGAATGCATATTTAGGATGGCTTCGAGTGCTGCGGTCGGCGTACTACTTATTGCTCCAGTAATATTTAGGCAACCGAGCTGTGGCGCGGCAGGATCTGCAGCATTCGAAATTTATTTCGGATGTTGCGGATGCGGACGGGTAGATGGCGCTGAACGTGGAAACTCTCCACTCACGCGTTTTCAGAACGCACCGGGGAAGTGGAGAGCCAGCGGTAAAAAAGTGCCGTTGGTTGGGACAGTAAGGACCGCATGGAAATAAGTCGGTCTCTTCTGTTCCCAACCGCGAGACAGAACACTTCAGCGCGAGTAATAAAAAAAATATTGTAAGAATTAAATAAGTAAAGTAAATCAACTCAAATCAGTACAAGTCCAACCTTTTGATTTCTTTCAATCCGATCTCGACTTTTCTATTTACTGTCCTCGACACCCGAAAGTTGCAACGAAAATTCCCCGGGCATCTCACAAGAGCGAGCTTGTCGTGCGAACGGACAATTTTCGATTCCGCCTCGTGAAGTGTGCAAAAATCCAGTTTGATAAAAGTCTGAAGAGTTTCAGGACTCCATCGGTCAGTCTCCTACAAGTGCAGAAAAAGTCATTTACTAAAGTGGTGACCCCGAGAAAGAACTTTCAAACGCCTTTCACACACCGGACCAGCCATCATTGCCACGAGATTCCGACAATCTTTGCAGGAAATACTATCGGCGCTTCAGAAGTGTTCCCAATGTGTGTGTGCGGATTAAGGGCGTAAAAATCTGACGACGTTCGTCAACAAAAAGAAAGTGTCGACGAGATCTCCACATTGAATTCCTGTAAACGCCAGACATTTTTGCTTATCGCTTTGAATTGTGGCTGTGTCGCTCGCAGCTGTTCCGAGTCCGTGCCCAGCCCGCGATCAGGTTCAGAGCAATTGGGCGCTGCAGCGTTCGGAAAGGATAAGTTGAACAACCGCCCGGTCTCCTCGCCGTCAGTGGCCGCGTCATTGCCGTCGTCATTGAGCAGCAGAATTCTACATCATCAGCATCGACATCTCTAACAACCGGACCGCCAACACTTTCATCATCATCATCATCGTCGTCCTCGTCTCGTCAGACACAGCCACCACCGTTGCCACCGCAGACGTCGTAGCCGCTGCAGACGCCGTAGCCACCGCTACCACAGCGGACAATTAAGTCATTTACTAAAGGTCATTTACAGGTCATTTACTAAATTACTATTTACTACTATACTACATTTACTACTATTTGCTAAATTAAGTGATTTCGTGCATACATTGTAAATATAAAAAAAAAAGGAAATTAATAAAATTAAAGCCGCTGCAAGAGACGGCGTTGAGGTGTTTCAAATCGCAAGTTCTCGGTTTTCCCGGTGTTTTTGGTCTGCGCTGGAGAGCGTCCGCTTCGGTCGTCGTTTTCTTTTTCTCGTTTCGTGCGTGCATTTGTGGGTGCGGCCTGCCGTGTCGGTGTAAATTTCACCGCGTTTCAGTATAAACTCACCGCGTCTGCATCACAATCTCGTACTTCTCGTTAGGAAAAATGTCGTTTGAAAATAAAGACGCGGCAGGCCCATCGGACCCACAAGTGACCGCCCTCGCCGTACGCGTTCCTCCGTTTTGGCGTCGGAACCCCGAGCTGTGGTTCGTGCATTTGGAAGCACAGTTCCAAATGTCCGGTATCACATCGGACGCGACCCGTTTCAACTACGCGGTGGTCGGCCTGGACGAAGAGTCCATACTTCTGGTGTCCGACGTGGTGAAGTCGGCATCGTACGCTCAGCTCAAGAGCGAGTTGATCAGGCGCCTGTCGGCAAGCGAGTCGGCAAAATTAGACCACTTGCTGGCGGGTTTAACGTTGGGTGATCGAACTCCCAGCCAATTGCTTCGTGAAATGAGGCAATTGGGTGGGAGCAAGATCGGCGACGACCTGATCAAGTCGCTCTGGCTGCGTCGGCTCCCGGAGGGCACCCAGGCGATCCTAGCATGCGTCTCCGGTTCCTTGGAGGAACTAGCAGCAACGGCCGATCAAGTACAGGAGGTGTACGTTCGCCCAACCATAGCGGCCGTTCAACCACCGTCGGACGAGGTCAGCGACTTACGGCGCGAGATCGCGGCCTTAACTGCCAGCGTGGCCGAGATGCGGGCGACGTTGGACGCTCAGCGTTCGGGCGCCAGATCGCGAGCACGCTCGCGGTCTGCCATCCGAAAAGGGCGATCAGGTAGCAGGTCGTCAAGACAGTCCACGGACCCAGGGATTTGCTGGTACCACCGCAGATTCGGGGATAAAGCGACAAGATGTACGCTACCGTGTAGATTCTCTCCTACCGCAAAAAACTAGGTCCGCGGGGGGTCTTGGCGGCGGCCACCCAGAACGCAGCGCCACGTCGCCTAACTATTTTCGACCCCCTCAGCGGGCGCAACTACCTCGTCGACACGGGTGCGGAGGTTTCGGTTCTTCCCGTACCCCAGCATCATCAACTTTTCCCTCAACCGCTCAAACTTGCGGCAGCAAATTCCTCTCGCATAAACACGTACGGGTATAGGCAAGTGGACGTGAGTCTTGGCTTGCGTAGGACGTTTTCGTGGCGTTTCATCCTGGCGGATGTCAGCTTCCCCATACTAGGCGCAGACTTCCTGTGTCACTATGGATTGCTGGTGGACTTGCAAAACAAGTCTCTTATAGATTCCACGACCAAACTTAATTCGTCGGGACATATGGTATCTCACCCAGGCAATAATCTTTCCGTTCTTTTAGAAGACATTACCGACTCTCGTGTTCGGACACTTCTCCAAAAGTTCAGCCAGATTACTACCAACTGTAGTCTCTCCAAACCAGTGAAGCACAATGTGCAGCACCACATTATCACTACTGGTTCCCCGATCTTCTCGAAGGTGCGTCCTCTACCACCCCAGAAACTGGCTATCGCGCGGAAAGAATTTGAACAACTTGTTCAACAGGGTATCTGCAGGCCCTCAAACAGCTGTTGGTCTTCCCCTTTACATATGGTCCCTAAGCCAAATGGCGTCCCTGTGGGGATTACAGAAGGCTAAACGCACAGACTGTTCCTGACCGATATCCAATTCCACTCATCCACGACTTCGCGCATCACCTCGCGAATTGCCGCATCTTTTCGACCTTGGACTTAGCCAAGGCATACCACCAAATCCCAGTAGCTCCTGAAGACATTCCAAAGACGGCAATATGCACACCCTTTGGACTCTTCGAGTTCACCCGAATGACTTTCGGATTGTGCAATGCGGCGCAAACCTTTCAAAGGTTCATTCACTCAGTCCTGCGAAACCTCGATTTCTGTTTCGTCTATTTGGATGATGTTTTGGTCGCTTCTTCTACTGAGTCTGAGCACTTAGCCCATCTCGAGTGCATTTTTCAACGTCTCCTTGAGGCCGGTTTAGTCTTAAACGTTGAGAAGTGCAAATTCCTTCAAAAACAGGTGAGATTCCTCGGCCACTCCATTTCCTCTGAAGGAATACAGCCCGACCCAGACAAGGTGCAAGCAATCACAAGCTTCTCGCGTCCAAAAACAGTGAGGGAGTTGAGGAGGTTCTTGGGCATGCTAAACTTTTACCGTCGTTTCCTGCCCAAGGCCGCCCATCACCAGTCCGTTTTGAACGCGTACTTGTCTGGCCCCAAAACAAAAGACACACGAGAGATTGTGTGGTCTGAAGAGGCTGTCTGCGCGTTCAATAAATCCAGACAGCAACTGGCTGATGCTACACTTTTGGCATTTCCTCATCAAGATGCACCCCTAGCCGTTTTTGTTGATGCCTCTGACATCGCAGTAGGTGCTGCCCTTCACCAAAAGGTAGACCAAGTTTGGCAGCCGTTGAGCTTCTTCTCGAAGCAGTTGAATCCCGCTCAACGGAACTACAGCACCTACGATCGCGAACTGCTCGCCGCATATCTGTCCATCAAATACTTCCGTTTCTCCCTAGAAGGCAGGCCGTTCACAGTGTTCACGGACCATAAGCCTCTCACGTTCGCTTTGAAACAGAAGCCCGACAAAGCGTCCCCTCGTCAGCTTCGACACCTGAGCTTCATAAGCCAGTTCACGTCAGACATCCAGCACGTGTCCGGGAAGGACAACATTGTTGCTGACGCTTTGTCTCGTGTCTCCGAAGTCAACATCCCCGCCTCACTCGATTTCTCGGCTATCGCCAAGGCGCAAGTGGATGACGCAGCACTTCAGAGCCTCAAGTCCAACCCCAAATACAAATTTCGGGAGTTGCCCATCTTCGGCTCAAACCTCTCGCTCTGCTGCGAAGACTCGGAAAAGGGACCTCGGCCATACATTCCGGCCACATTTCGCAAGGAAGTGTTCCACGCAGTTCACGACTTGGCGCATCCCGGCATCAGGACAACAAACCGGTTAGTCACCGGAAAATACTTCTGGCCCTCCATGAACAAGGATATCAATTCCTGGGCCAGAGAGTGCATCGCATGCCAGAAGTGTAAAGTCTCCAGGCATGTAAGGAAAGAAGTGGGCTCATTCCCCCGCACTACCAAGCGTTTCCACACAATACACCTCGACATAATAGGGCCTTTGCGAGACTCGCACGGTTACAAGTATTGCCTCACAATCATCGACAGGTTCACGCGGTGGCCTGAGGCAATACCTCTGAAGGACATTACGGCGCAATCTTGTGCCGAAGCCCTCTGCCGAGAGTGGATACCTCGCTTTGGCGTCCCTGCAGTGATCATCACTGACCAGGGAATGCAATTTGAGTCCACCCTTTTCTCCGAGTTAGGCAAACTCCTGGGTTTTAAACGCCAGCGGACTACTGCATACCACCCGCAGTCCAATGGGATGCTAGAACGTTGGCATCGGACGCTGAAAGCCGCCATTATGGCACGCGACGACCCGTCCTGGACTCAAGTCTTGCCTCTCGTCCTACTCGGCCTTCGAACAACCCGCCGAGAGGAATTTGCTGCCAGCCCCGCGGAGCTGGTTTACGGGGAGAACCCAAGACTCCCAAGCGATCCGGTCTTCGACAAGAGATCGGGTCTCACGGAGTCGGGGTTGGTGCGTCTGCTGAGGGACAATCTCCGACGCATCAAAGCGCCACCACCCACTCGACACTCGTCCATACCTGCTTGTTCGCCCAAGGAACTGGACACATGCACGCACGTGCTGATCAGGACGGATGCCGTCCGGAAGCCGCTGCAGCCTCCTTATGAGGGCCCGTACCGCGTTCTCGAGAGGGGAGAACATTTCTTCCAGCTCGAGATCGGTGGTCACAAAAAGGCGGTCTCTTTGGCCAGGCTGAAACCCGTGTGCGCCCCGAAGCAACGTCGTGTCCGCTTTGTGGATTAACGGCGAACGAAGTTCGGGGATCCGTCGCCGAAACCCCCTAGGTTTCGTCTGGGGGCGGAGTGATGTGGCGCGGCAGGATCTGCAGCATTCGAAATTTATTTCGGATGTTGCGGATGCGGACGGGTAGATGGCGCTGAACGTGGAAACTCTCCACTCACGCGTTTTCAGAACGCACCGGGGAAGTGGAGAGCCAGCGGTAAAAAAGTGCCGTTGGTTGGGACAGTAAGGACCGCATGGAAATAAGTCGGTCTCTTCTGTTCCCAACCGCGAGACAGAACACTTCAGCGCGAGTAATAAAAAAAATATTGTAAGAATTAAATAAGTAAAGTAAATCAACTCAAATCAGTACAAGTCCAACCTTTTGATTTCTTTCAATCCGATCTCGACTTTTCTATTTACTGTCCTCGACACCCGAAAGTTGCAACGAAAATTCCCCGGGCATCTCACAAGAGCGAGCTTGTCGTGCGAACGGACAATTTTCGATTCCGCCTCGTGAAGTGTGCAAAAATCCAGTTTGATAAAAGTCTGAAGAGTTTCAGGACTCCATCGGTCAGTCTCCTACAAGTGCGGAAAAAGTCATTTACTAAAAGCCTCCGAATCTGCGTCAGCAGCTTCCCGCTCTTGGCAAAGTTCAGTCTTGGCTACCGGATGATGCATGCATTCATCAAAATAGGTTTTACTATGGATATACACATCCAATGGATCCATTTTTTTAAAGTCCCTAGGTCTTACATGCCCAGAGCAATCTGCAGGATTGCTTGTATTGTTCCTGAGTATGGAGTTTCAAGCATCAACTGCGGATTAAATGCAGTGCTGCATTCAGGTAGTGCACTCCAAGCAAATGGTTTCCCGTTTCTTCATTGCTTCCTACATACCTCCCGCTCTGTACACGTAGATAAACCAGTTGCTGGTTATGTTCTTTGACAAGCATCCGTTTCAGCTTTGAGGTTGCTTCAATAGACATTGTCTCTTCCCAAAGTCGTCTCCATGACGATCGTTTAGCCATCCTTATGCTCTTCTTTAGAGCCTTGAGCCTTTTTGTACCGTCTGCAGTCAGCGGTTAAATCAGACTTCGGAGATCGGTTGAGGAGCACCCTTGTCGTTTTTCTATGTGTCTCTAAATCCGAGTTCCACCATGATGTTTTACACTTTTTTGGCATCTTGAGTGCACAGCTCTCTTCAAAAGTTTCTCTCGTGTTAGTTGTGATCATCTGGACTGTTTTCTTAATCCCAGCGATGGATTTGATGCCAGGGATCGTAATTCCTTGAGAAAAGTGGGTTCATTACCCAAACTGAGGATCTGCAGTTCGGTTCCTACCAGATAGTCCAAGAGTCTCGATCCTCTCCCATTGATGTAGGAACTTCCCCAGCATATACTTTGGGCGTTAACATCACATCTTGCTTCTTGGCATATTGGCTAGCTCTGAAGAATGTTCCACTGGGAACTTCGTCTACCTTATAAGGGAAATAAGCAGAGCACTATAGAATCTCCTCATCTCACTGTTAACTTGTTACGATGTTGTGATGCGGTGTCGCTACCATAAAGGTCGTTAACCAAGATAGCTTCGAAGTGTTTTGAAACCAGTCGGTACATCACTTTCACTGGCATACAACAAGTCAGCATGTCGAAAGTTTAAGTCCCTAATTTCCTTACCGACAACCTATGGCTCTTGAACGAGGTATATATGTACATGTGTTGCAACTATTGATCCGACGACTGACAAGTTCAGCCGTCACTTTACAATGCTGCAAATTTGTTTCAGAGACGTGGCACCTCATCTTCGATTCACGTGAATATGCCAGCTGCACGTTTCCTTCGATGGCTTTAGAACCCGACACTTGTAATGTGACGGCCGCAAGCTCCTAGCAGAGCCGCAGCCCCTTTGTTTCCGAACCATCTTCATATCCGGTTCAGGAACGCTGCTAGTAAGGTAAGTTGCCAGCCTATCGGCTCTTTCCCTTGGTTTGCTGCCTAAAAACGTTCAGGCGGAGGTATTGAGGATATTCCGGACACCAAGTTGTTCCAGGACCTCAGAACCATTACGCCCCTCTTCTGGAAACCAGAGAAAGCACTCTTTAAACGATACTCTTCAGATTTCCACCATCTTACTTCCCTCAGGCTCAGAATGTCCATGTTATATCGTTGGAATTACCCCTCATGTTGGAGGAAACGTGCATTCTGAGGAACCTAACTACCGTTGTCGAAGGGTGTGAGCGCATTTCAGAAACCAATCATAGTCCGTTTTCGATCCCGATTTTCGGCGTGAGATCAGTCATCTTCCAAGGTGTTGTTGGCGTTTCGGTATCAATAAATTTATAAAAGGTTATTCGCCCAAACATTTCTGTCCCCTTTAGTCGCCGCTTACGAGAAGCAGGGCACAGAGCGATTCCAAGAACGTTGAATAATTTTGCACTGTGATTCATAGAATTGTCGAGGTCCATCTTCCCCTAAAGGTTCAGCTTCTTCTTTTCATATGGCAACTGTTTCAAACTGACTCCGCAGTGTTTGAATGGTGTGGTGTGGCGAATTCTGATGTCTAACTCTTTTATATTTTTGCTATTGCGTGCTAGTACCGCTGTTCAAAGTATTTATGTTCCGAATTTTCCTCCAGATGCTCTCGAATCTCCTTGCTCAAAAGTCTCCCATATATCGAAAAGGCCTTGTTCTCTTCGTAATAATTAAGCGTTTTTAAGGTTTTGTGTAAAACAAAGCTCTATAAAAATCTGTTTACTGTCTGTCTGTCTGTCTATCTATCTGTTTATCACACGCATTTTTCTTGGAAACGGTTGTAGCGGTTGATACCAAATTTGTTAGAAAGGTGGGAATTGTGGAGGCTTATGCACACAGTGAGTTACATCATTCTATATTGAATTGAAGGGGGTCCCCATACATGCAAAAGAGAGTGTAATTTTTTTCACCAAATATAGTTATGTGGGGTATCAAATGAAAGATTTCGGTTGGTATTTTCCGAAGCCGGTCTCAGTTTTGACATTTGCGGAGCGGCGGGTCGAAAGTGATCATTTCTTTCACGGACTTTCAAGGACGAAAAACTTGAAAAAAAAGCATGAGACTGCAACTTTATGGTGCTCCATACCGATATCTATTCCAATAAAGTTAATAATAATATCTTACTATAATTTTTAATCGATGGTGGTCTTGTTATCCTCGAACCCCTATCAAAAGGGTTGAACGACGTAATGAAAGTCCCCCCCCCCCCCGGATTTCGTAGGACCGGCCTTCTGAGCAAGTTAATTTTCCAGTATATTTTTTTCAGGTGTAGTGGCCGCTATATTAAAATGTGCGCTGGTGCGCCACTCACGTTGACAACACTACGGATATCTAGTGGTTATATAGGACTAAGACTGACAGGTGTGCGTCGACTGGATTCACAATTAGAAACCCTTTCCATTGGCTTTAATAAGCAAACACCGGAGGCGTTGAATACCGCGGTGTTTCTAAGAACGATGACACTAAACGATATATTGATCATCACCAACGGCGCAACAACCGGTATCCGGTCTAGGTCTGCCTTAATAAAGAACTCCAGGCATCCCGATTTTGTGCCGAGGTCCACCAATTCGATATCCCTAAAAGCTGTTTGGCGTCTTGACCTATACCATCGATCCATCTCAAGCAGGGTCTGCCTCGTCTTCTTTCCCTACTATAGATATTGCCCTTATAGACTTTCCAGGCTGGATCATCCTCATCCATGCGGATTAAGTCACTCACCCACCGTAACCTACTGAGCCGGATTTTATTCACAACGAGACAGTCAAGGATTTCGTCGTTATGTAAGCTAAGGAGTCGTCAATCCTCATGTAGAGGGCCAAACATTCTTCGGAGGATTCTTCTCTCGAACGCTCCCAAGTGTTCGCAATTTTTCTTGCTAAGAATCCAACTTTCCGAGGAATTCATGAGGACTGGCAAGATCATTGTCTTGTACAGTAAGAGCTTTGACCCTATGGTGAGACGTTTCGAGCGGAACAGTTTTTGTAAGCTGCTCTATTGGCTGCCAACAACCGTGCGCGGATTTCATCATCGTAGCTATTATCGATTGTGATTTTCGACCCTAGGTAGGAGAAATTATCAACGGTCTCAACGTTGTAGTTTTGGGATATGAACAGCGCTAAATTTGTTCCCGCTGCTTCGACCAAAATCTGAGAAAGAAGCTAGTTACCACAAATGCTCCTGTGATAACGTTCTCTATATGTTGCCATATGGGAGTAGCATGTAGAAAATGACCACTGCAGTTACTAGAAAATTCCAAAATTTTATGAACTCATGAACTTGAGACAATACCAAAATAAAAGCCTTGTTGACATACCGATCGAATAGCCCTGATGATGATGAGGAGTTCCAGGAGGGCTGTACTGTACTACGATGGTCGATGGCCAGGTCACAGTACATCAAATAAGTCGTATCCACACTAAATGTTCCGGACTTAAAAATATATTGAGGATGCTTATCCGTACACATCATAGTCGCTAAACTTCGAGTGGTATCTACCTGTGGTTTAGTGTGATGTGTAGGGATACGATTCTCCAATTATTCGCAAGTTCGGACTATTTGGTGTGGATAAGACTTATTAGTATACTGGGGGCCAGGTTAGGATAGAGCTAAATGGCATGGGGGGAATAGTACAGGTTTTTTAGAAAGTTTTTTAAGGTGGGTACTGAAGCACTTCGCTAAAAGCCAACAACGATGACGCCTTCTGAGGGTTCAGGCTCTATGTTCACATAGGGGTGGTAGGTAATGCGTGATTTTTAGTTACGTTTAATGAAAATTGTACGAGCTGCCGCCGAAGCAGTTATAATTTCGTGTTTAAATCTCACAACTAAACAACTTGCAGGCATCGATACTGGTTACCAGGCAACTAGACCAGGTCAATTGTCAATGTTTGCCCTTCCAGAGAGAGATGGAAGAGATGCTGAGGACTGCTGACAGCTGGAACCGTGTTGCCCATTACGTTCGGGCCCTTCTCGTTGCTAAGAAGATAGAACTCGACCGGTGGAGGAGCCAGATGGCAGGGGGTTCCTTGAACTGACAGTTCCCTTCCTCCTCTCCCTTCCCGTTGGTGAAAGGAATTCCCTGATTTGAAGGGAGAGTTCGGGGGCTGGCCCGAAGTAATGTGACAAACGGTTCCAGGCTAGCTCTCTGACGATGGGGAGGTGTTTAGTTGGTAGTCCGACGACGTACCGAATCGGGAGTCCAACACTGTGTGCGTAAATGCATTCACCTACCCCCAAAAAAAAAAAATGTTTGCCCTTAAAGTTTTTACTGTTTAAGTATGTACAAAACAAGTTGGGAAACCGAAAGCTAGACGCTTCAGGTATAAAAGGTTTTATGTTTCCATATACGATGAACGATGAGTGCATGACAGTTCCTTGTGTACATAGTTAAAAATTCCATTACCCCATTTTTTAAAAAGACATTTACGCAGACAATTTGGCCTAGAAAGCACTACATTGATAATAAGCAGTCTCATACGCTTTACACTAGGAGTTCAATATTATCAGCAAAAATGAAGATGTTAATCTACTACAGATACAAAAAAGGCGGAATACCGGAAGCTGGACTTTGTAGGCATATTTTTGCATTCGTTTATGGGTAAAAACCCAAAACATTCCTTCACACTTTTTTCAAACTACAAGATATACAGAGGTAGATATTATACTCACCCGAAACAAACAGGCTTTTACCGAATACTATACTTATACATCCACGTATATAAATTGATCGTATCAATGAAAGGTATGAAAGGTTTTGTTTGCTTCTTCTGTGAGTATATTTGAGTGCAGAACTATCCCATTTGTACGTAGCCCGTTATGTACGTGCATTTAGTATGTCAGACTACTCACTTTAGTGTGATATTGTCAACATTTGAGCTACTGTAACTTTCATGTTATATCTATACTACCACCAATTTTTATGACTCTGGGATAAACTGAAGGGGGATTTTACTCAATTTCCTCAAAAATATGGTAATGGACTATTATTAACTTAATTTGAAAAAGACATCGATATGGAGAGTATTTTGGGGCGTGGGCACCATATAGAAGCAGCTTCATGATTTTTTCACCCCATCATCACTTTCCACCCCTGCCACTCCCCACTTTTCTAAGAAATCCTAAAACTAATACCGGCTTTAAAAAGTACTAATCGAGACCTTTCATTTGATACCCAACATGACTATATTCGGTGAAAAAATGTTTACACCTCTCTTTTGCATGCATGCTCCTCTAAATCTCAAGGTAGAAGGATACGATTCACTGCATGTCTCGGCGTTCGCAGTTCCCACCCTTCTCACCACTCCCACCTTCTCGTGTCAACCGTTATAGGTGTTCCTAAGAAAAGTGCGTGTGGCAGACAGAGAGACAGACATCTAACCAATTTTAATAAGGTTTTGTTTTGCAATCAAAACCTTAAAAACTAAAACGAAATGTTTCCCTGCGAACCCCTATTCATATAAGTTCATTTTGTTGTGATATTGACGAATTGCTATACTATGATGACGTCATACATGTTATAGAATGCTCAAAACTAATAATGGATGTTATCCATTATACCAATGCCAAATTTTATATTATTCGCATGAACTCAGAGGGGAAGGGGCGGGGGTTACAGGTTAAATTTCTAAAATATGTTAATATACTATTATTAACTTTATTTATGCAGATATAAGAACGGGATGTATTTTGAGCCCTAGATTTCGTTCAGATGCGCAACTGTTTGATTTTTCGGTTGGATACCTTCTGAGAACGAGCTCTGCTACCCGTTTCACCTAATATCAGAAATATGATCTGTACTAATCGAGCTCTTTCATTTGATACCCCAAAGAACCATATTCTGTGAAAAAAAAATTATGAAAAATATACCTTTCGCATACCCCGCCCCCCTTCAAACTCAACACAAAATGGCATCACTCACTGCATGTAAATGGACACACAGACCACATGTTATCACCAAATTCCGTGTCAATCCGTTCAGCTGTTTGCTAGTAAATCGGGTGTGGCAGACAAACAGGCAGCCAAATGCCCAACCGGACAGACAGTCGTTGAAGCGATTTTAATAACGGTTTGTTTCACATGGTTTATAATGCAGTAAAGTCCCGCGAAATTGATAAGTTTGAATTGATTTGGGTTTGGCAGTTTCCGAAAATGAATCCTGTCTTACTTTAAGTGGCCATATTTTGGCTCGTCACTCGTGGATTTCGAAATTAACGTCAAAACTTAATATCAGTTTCGGAAAGTAATCGAGGTCTTTCATTTGGTATCACGACTAGATTGAATGAAAAAAAAAAAATTAACATCCCACTTCGTATGTATGGGGAGCCCCTCTTTAAACTCCACTCCATTCATGGTTCCTATATGTCCATCAAGTTTCGTTCAAATCGGTTTAGCCGTTGTGGAAGAAAGTGCCGCTGACAGACAGACAGAGAGTGAATCGATTTTAATAAGGTTTTGTTTTACACAAGACCTTAAAGAGCAGCTTTTAACTACAAACCTAATTGTTATAAGTGTGTGGTTTTTTAATAGTAAGTAACAACGGAATATAAAGGATTCGTTATAAAGTACAAAGTCACGCATACACTTGATATATCAATCCTTGCTGTACTTTCCATCATCTTGACAGAGAAACAAAACAACTCTTTTTGTTATCCTGCGTACAAAGCTTGTCATCGTCATGTAAGTTTGTACGTGACAAGTCTGCGAGTATGTCGTAATCCCTGATTTACTTGCAGTGTCAAAATTAATGTGAACCGTTTGCAAGACAGAGTCATTGCAAAAATGAACAAGTACATGTGGTTGCTTTTCAACTTTCCGGAACATAATCGGATCTCCCTTGCTCAGTTCAAATCAAGCAAAAAAGGCAAATTTGATAATTCAAAAATTTCATGGAGAACTTCATCCACTATGCAATTTTCCCTTTTATTTCCAGTTCATAAATTTCAGCTTTGAAATATTAAGTTCAAGTGGAAACTGTAATTAAAACATAATAATAAAATATTGGAGGAAAATGTGGCAATACAATTTGGAATTATGGTTGAATTAATCTGGCATGGAATTTTGACTGAATCGCAGTAAATTCTGTTCAAACATGATCACATGATTCGCTTAACACAAATGAGCTCCCGAAATTCAAATTGTTGTAAATATTTTAAATAAAGATTGCAACAGAGTTAAAGCCGGAGATATGCGGATTTCTACTAGTTGTAAAAAAAATTATTTTAGTTGAAAGATTGCCCACCAAGATATTTCGCGTTTTATAGAAAGATACCACGGGTATCTGTATGTGTGGGAAACACCCTGGCATTCTGGATGGGAAAAATGCTAGAAAGCAGGCAAATAGAAGTACCGACAGGTACAAATTCTATTGTCATGAAAACTACTCGAGGTTGTCCACAGGGCGGGGTACTATCGCCGCTTATATAGAGCATGGTATGGACGAATTCTTGGACATGCTAACAAATAGTGGAATACAAGTTAAGGGTTACGTGGACGACATTGTTTTAATCTGTAGGAGAAAATATGAAGATACCCTACGTGATAGAATCCAAACTGGACTAAGGGTTGCTAGCGCCTCCTCTGAGAAGGTGGGATTGCGGATCAATCCAGCCAAAACCATCATATTACCATTCATTAGGAGACGTGAGCTTGATCACCTGAGAGCCATAAGGTTACTTAACATGGAGGTGGAATGTCAAACAGGGGTCAAATATTTGGGAATTACGTTCCACGAAAAATTACTCTGCAAGACGCATGTCGAAAACGCTAGTCGGAAATCTACGAATCATCTGATGACTTGTACGCCCATAGCAGGAAAAAAATGGGGTTGCAGCGCGAAGATACTACTTTGGATATATACTGCAATAGTAACGACAATGATTACCTATGGAGCGGTAATCTGGGCAGAAAGAACTGAACTCAAAACACAAGCCAGGCAATTACACAAGCTCCAATGAGGACATGCCCAACGGCATCCTTGGAGGTCCTTCTAGTATTAACCCCTATCCATCTGAACATACAGATGCACGCAAGGAGGGCAATATTCAGGATGGCCAGGAGCTGAGAGCTGCCTAAACCTAAGGAAGATTGATATCATCTCTAGGCGGTATCCCGAATTACTGATACCAACGGAATAACATGACAACGGGGTTTTACTTTGGTAAGAAGTATGAAACATGTTAGAGTAACAAGGCGAACTGGGAGAGCATAGCTGAAACATAAGGCTTAAACCAGCAACTGATTACTTGGTACACTGACGGATCCCTCACAACAGAGGGAGCGGGTGCCGGTGTCATTGGTCCAAGCAAAATGTACTTGGAGTCAATGGGTAGGTACACTAGCATATTCCAGGCGGAAATATACGCCATAGACAGATGTGCCTTCTTTGATCTCCAAACGAACTACAGGGGGCAGAATATTGCTATTCTCGCCAACACTCAAGCAGCGATCAAGGCACTTAAGTCCAACCAGGTGAACTACCAGGGATGGAGTTGTCCAGGGTGCTTATTGGGGGATGCGAACCCATGCGCACAAAGAATTGCTTAAACCTCACCAAAAAGAACCTTCGAATCATAGTGGGAATTTTTATTGGTCACTGTCGGTTAAATTATCACCTAGGCAAGCTAGAAATATCTACGGACTCTGCCTGCAGGTTTTGTGCGGAGTGTGATGAAACCTCTATAGATGTCCTGAGACAGTGTCCGGCACTTGTGCAAAGTAGGTCGAGGCATCTGGGAGAACACTAAATAACAGATGCAAAGTTGAAAGATCTGGAAGTAGGTAATGTACTAAATTTCCTGACAGTTATAGGCTTGCTTGAGATACTATGATTAATAGGTACACTATAACCAGTAAAAGGGGCGTAGCGGAAGGTCGCGGTTCAAATCTCACTGGAGGCAGTGGGATTTGTATAGTGATTTGACGTCGGATACCAGTCGACTCAGCTATGAATGAGTACCTGAGTCAAATCAGGGTAATAATCTCGGGCGAGCGCAATGCTGACCACATTGCCCCCTACAGTATACTGTAGTGTAGCGTTACGGTTTTGAATGAAGAGTTCTAACACACTTCAAGGCCCTGATCCAATTTGGATTGTTGCGCCAACGATTATTTTCCTTTGCTTTGGGAGTGGTATACCATGTTGACACTATCATAACTTTGTTCTTTTTAGATACCAAACAAGAAACAAGATGTGTATCTATTCGCTACTAAGAATAGCTACGTGAATATTAAAAATAACCAAACTGGTATTCTCTAAACAAAATCGTATATTTCACATTAAATTCAAGTCATTTGAATAACAATCAAGGATGAATTTTAAGAAAATATTAAGCCGACTGCGGCTTCGTCCAGGGTAGAGGCAACTCATCAGATGCTGCCTCCTGGAATGAATTTCCAAACAAATACAGAAACAACAGGACCGACGACATTGGGATAAATTTTAGATTTGAGACGTTCGTTGATACGTCGATCACAAAGAACGCCAGTTGTAGAACGCCACTTCATCCAGGTTGCGTTTATGCGTGAAGCAATTCCATAAGGCAGTTCGAAAGATATTTAAATCGCTCAGTTCTGAGCAGTCACTGATAGTGCCTGTTGCATGGGGATCGGTGGTCAGAAACTCAGTTTTATTCAGATTCAATCTGAGTACGTGTTGTATGAGGTGATCAATCCATTTTTGGACAAGTTTCTCCAGATTATTTTTGTTATTAGGCGCTTGAAAAATATCATCTGCATAAATCGGTATATAGACCACTAGATGTTGGATGTCCCGTGTGACGGTGTCCATAACAAGAACAAAGAGAAGTGGTAAGAGGGCGTTTCCTTGATGAACACCAACAGAGATACGAAGCGATTTTGATACACCCGCCATATTTCGAACTTTACTTTTCGGATTGTGGTAGGGCAATTGAACCTAGCACACAAGTTCTTCTGGCACTATGTGTTGTCGCAGAGCATACCAGAGGAGTTTGTATGGCATAAGGTCAAATGCTTTCTCTAGATCCAGAAACGCAATGTAAAGAGGACGATGCTTCTCAACTGTTCAGCTGAAATCTGCTCGAAATTTTCTCGCCATCTATCCGTAGCGGCTCCACGGTCGGTAAGCAAATTACCGTTCTTATCATTAATGCATAAGAAGTGTTCGATATCCTGTGTGCTTTCGTTTCGACTTTTGGCAGATAAATACAGAGCTCTTTCGCAATCCCAAGTATACAGTGTATTGTAAAGATTTTTGTAATGGCGCCTTCGGGTGATAGCGATCGTTTTCTTTGTTTCCTGGTTGGTATCATCAAGAAACTTGTGGTAGAGGCGTTTCTTTTCTTGGACCTTTATTTCAACCTCGTCATTCCAAAGCTAAGTATCTCGATTGATGTACCGCTTACCTGCTTTGGTGTTCCCGAGGGTTACAGAGGCTGCTTTGTGGATTGTGTCTTTAATTTGGTTCCACGATTTTTCCACATTCGTACTGGTTGGTAATCGCGTAAGTGAGACAATTTCTTCTTTCTTCTTACGAAATTGTCACCACTTAATGCGCGGGGGAGGGAGCCAGTGCGTTCCTCAAGCTGTTTTTTCGGTGGCTTGATTTGCAGGACGACAATCAACGGTCGATATTCAATCAGGGACGGTGGGAAAATGTCGGCGTTTTACTTTGTACGGAACAGCGTACATACCAGTATATATGTATGCATTTAAATTGAATATCGCCGAATGCTAAGAACATGAATCTGCATCTGGAGTAACTGAGACTGATTTACAAACACTAGAAACACGGTTCAATTTTTAAGTTTTTTTTTGAAAACAAAACCTTATTACCGGCTTACTGTCTGTTTGTCTGTCCATCGCACAATTTTTCTCAGAAATCGTTACACTCATTGGCATGAAATTTGGTGGAAAAGTGGCAACCGCGAATGCCCCTACATGCAACGAGTTACATCATTCTAGGTTGAATTTGACGGGGGTTAAACATTTTTCACCGAACGTAGCCACGTAGGGTATCAAATGAAAGGTCTCGATTAGCATTTCCCGAATTACGTCTTAGTTTTGAAGCTCGTTGCGTTCAGGTTTTTTCGCCAATCCCAATTTTCATCGCCATTTGCTTCTTTCCTTTGGCGATTAGAACTACCTCTGCGTTATGCTCTGCAAGCGCAGATCAACACCTTCTAGCCAGGATTTGATTTCTTAAATTGCCTCGTTTGTCAAAATCTCGATCTTCTTGATGTTTTGTGCCACAATAGTCACTCCGATATCATTTGCGAAACCGGCAACGGTCTCCCCAACCGCGCAGGATTTTGGAGCCTTCATTGCTGCTTCTACAATTCTCGTCACCTTAGCCATCCCATTTACAGTACTTTGCGCCTTTCGGAATCCGAATTACATGCCCTTTTCAGTGATCGGTATAAGCCTGCTGTAGATGACCCGTTCGAACAGTTTGCCGTTGCTATTTAATAGTCACATAGTAGTCGATAGATTGACCAAAGGCTTATTTTGTTTCGAAATTAGCACTAGCTTCTGTTGTTTTCACTTTTCCCTTCTTTGAAACACGCCGTGAATATTTGCGCGGGCCAATTTGGAACTATCTTGACTGTCACTAGCAGTGCCTTATTCGGGACGCCCCTCTAAGCCTGGAATTTTATTTTAAACGAGCTTCTTTCCGTCTTAATGCCTTCTGTGGTTACCTCGGGATCCATGTGAACAGTGGGTAAATTCGATTCACTTGGGAGTTGTGGGAGGAGAGTACTGACCAGCAAATCCAGCAAATCACGCTTTCTGATTGGCAGTGCCGTGGTCGATGCCATGACTGCTTTGTATGCACCTCCCAATAGGTCGGAGTCTGCTTTCTTGCATAGACCTTGAAGGGTTCAGTTTTACTTCTAGAGATGGCTGCTTGTTGTTTTTCTATCGCCTTTCTATATAGGTTGCACAATTCTTCAGACTCAGGTCTGCTACATTGACTATGTCTCCTGGCTTTAAGGAAGACCTTACGACATTCATTAGTTCCGGAATTACACCAGAAGTTGGCTATTCGTTTCTTGAATACAGTGCGACGTGGCGTGGAGGTATCACATGCTTTCTATATTATACACAGCCTGCGTCACCTTTTCTTCTGCGTTCCTGCTTTAGTATTGCTTCGAACATTTGCTTATCGAGTTTCTTGGATGTCTAACCCGCCATTGCAGTTTTCTTAGTATATATATATATTCCGCTCCTACGCTTTAAAGGGAAGAAAATACCCTGCTGGTGGTTGCGCGTGTATTCCTTGCTCACCCACGAATTCAGATACTTGGATAGTATATCTCTAATAAACGTAAGGTCTATTACCGGTCTCTTATCTCGTTTTCAAGAAGTGTTACTCCGCCTGTATATGGCAGGACGATATTCAGACGTGATAATGTTTCAAGTAATATGCGACTCTTGCGTGTGTTTCGCGGTTTCCATCTGATATCTAAACACTACTGTGAAGAACTCTGTATTCCTCGCATATGACAGCGCATTAATTTTCGAGCATATTTGGGAGAGCAAGTCCTGGGCTGCTGGCGATGGTCCAAGTTCAGCTGTGGGAAATTCATTTGCGTAGAGCTGTTATCGCCTTCTTGTACGCCGAACATCTACCACTGCCTCTGAGATGGTCGATGTCGCCGTTTTCTGTTTCATCGCATAGCAGCTATTTGGGATTAATTTTGTAGTCCTTGGCAACCTTCCTATTCGCATCTTTGACATAAATGAGACCTATCAAATTTACTTGGAGGGTTTCTCGCGATGTGTCCAAGTTCCAGACATTTGAAACACTTCTTAGGTGATACCTGATATCTTAACCGACAGTTAACTCAACCAATACGAATTTTGTCAAGAAGAACAGCTTTTTCGCCGCTTCGATTGAGAGGACTATTGTAGTAGTCTGAGTACCATCGTATGAATTCCGTAATCTTATTTGATTGGACAGGATTTACATCGAGCTGTGACTTTAGGGCCTCAAAGATCTCCACCTTTGCAGTGATCTCGTCCAAGTCTTTGCATTCAATCACCATTGAATCTTGATTCACTTTCACCTCCGCGGCTACACCTAAGAATATTTCTATTTTTTTATGGAAGCCCTGTAATTTACCTTCGCCAGGCTTGAGTTCGAGTAATAGATCGCCCTTTTGCTTACACCTTATCCGGTTCACGCGTTCGCCCAAGTCCGATAAAGAAGCGTCTGCCTGTGTGCCTGAAACTTTTTTCAGAAACGGTTGTACTGATTTACACGAAATTTGGTGGGACCTGCGAACACCCATTCATCGTTCTATAAGAAACTAGGTATATGCACATTTTTAAGGTTATGTGTAAACACAAAACCTTATTAAAATCGGTTTACTGTCTGTCTGTCTGTCCGTCACACGCATTCTTCTCGGAAACGGTTATACCGATTGACACCACCACCAATTTAGTAGAAAGATGGGAACTGTGAACGCTCACGCATCCAGTGAGTTACATCCTTTTACGTGGAATTTAAGGAGAGGTCCCCATACATGCAAAAGGGGGCGTACATTCTTTTTTCATTAAATACAGTCATGTGGGGTATCAAATTAAAGATCTCGGTTAGTACTTTTCGAAGCCGGTCTTAGTTTTTACTTTCGTTGGAAAGGTGGGGAGTGCCGGGGGTTGAAAATGATCATTTCTTTAAGGGGCCTTTCTCAAAAACTACCCATCCGAAAAATCTGAAGAAATTCAAGAGGCTGCCACTATATGGTGCCTAGGCTCCGAAATACCTTCCATACCGATATCTGTTCAAATAAAGTTAATAATAGTATTACACTATAATTTTTAGTAATTGGCTGCAAAACCCCCCTTAAGTTCACCCTAGCCCCACGAAATTTTGCACTGATGTAATATAAAACTGATGTGATATAAAATATAGAGCATGATCTTACCAAGTTTGTTAGAAATCGCACTATTACTAACAAAGTTATAATACGTCAATATTGTAGTTTCTTTGAAAATTCGAGACTATGGATGTCAATATCATCCGAAAGTGGATACTCTCACATAATGTATGCATATATTATGTGCTACGCGCTAAGAAATACACAAAACCTTTCGCACCTGAAGCGTTCAGTTTCCGGTCTCGAGACTTGTTTTCCATTGAATAAATATATATATGACGTCTAGGCTCCGCAATACTCTTCATAACAATATCTGCTGAAAAAAAGGTAGCAATAGGATATTATTACATTTTTTGAATTTACTGCCAACCCCCTTAAGTTCATCCTACGCCCGTAGATTGCATGCATTAATATAGCCTACTGTAAAGTTTGGTGGGAATCCTGCTATTATTAACAAAGTTACAGCTGGGCTCTTTTGCGTTAAATTATTACTCCCTAAGAGATAAAATATCAATACCCCATCGAATTGAATGTCGGGTCCTTTCAAACCAAACACACTACGAACTATGTACAATAGGAAACCATCGTGTTCCCGAACTTTATTACATGAAACATCAAAAAATCTTTCATCCCTGATGTGCCGAGAGTTCGGTTTCTCGACTTGTTTATGATTATTTCTAGGGTTTTTATCACCATTACAAACGTTGCTAATTAGGACAACATGGCAATCTTTCGAAATTGCCATGCAGTAGTGGAAGTATAAAACCCCATGATTAGTGCACGCCTTCTATTTATTTGGAAATAGCGATGCAATCCGTGAAGATGCCGTGGACTGCACGCCCCTTCACTGGACTTATAAACCGATATTCATAGCGTCAGGCGCACAAACCAGTAGTACCAGTTTTCTTCCTTATCTTACTTATATCAGGCTCAGCAAAACGGATAATAAGGAAGGTCGACTTAGCAGCTGCTTCTTCTGCTCTGCTGTGTAGTAACATTCAGACGATAATACTGCTTTTATCAATTGTTCGCATTTTCGTCTGCAAAGCTAAGCTGCAACATTTTACGGTATATAGGCGAGTCTCCCGCGCCTAAAAATGGGACAAACTGTACCAACTGGTCCTCCACGTTGGGGGTTGGGTAGGACTGACAACCCTCCACGGAAAACAGATGTTACGGAGCTACGAAAGGAGCCTCGGACAGGATGGACTTTAAAACGGCGGACCTGGCAACGACAACGGATTAAAGATTTGCGATTTTTCTCATGGAACGTGCGCTCCCTGTACAGAGATGAAGCTGATGAGCAGCTAGCCGATACCCTGTCCCAATATAGGGCTGATATAACAGCGTTACAAAAGATGCGATGGACAGGGAAAGGGTTTTCTGGAGAAGAGCCGCTACACCATATATTATAGCGGTCATCCAGTAAACCATGTGCTCGGAGTAGGTTTCTTAGTCAGCCAAAAAATGAAACCTGCTGTTATCGGCTTTGAAAATATAAGTGAACGGCTATGCACTCTGCGCTTGCGAGGTAAGTTTAGAGACTTACATCATTAACGTGCACGCCCCTACAGAGGAGACTGCAGAGTCTACGAGGCAGTAGAACGAACCCTCGAAGCCTGTCCCAGATATGATACCAAAATCATACTTGGGGATTTTAACAGCCAAGTAGGAAAGGAGCCCGTATTCAGGCGATACGTTGGCTCCCGTAACTTACACGAAAAAACAAATGATAACGGACTGCGGATAATTCAATTAGCAGGGCCACACGAAATGGTTGTTGGGAGTACCTGGTTTGCGCGGAAAACGGTCCACAAACATACGTGGGCCTCTCAGATCGGGCCACTTTCAACCAAATTGACCACGTGTTGATCGAACGCCGCCACCTCTCAGCCTTGATGAATGTCAGAATATATAGAGGGGCCAATATCGACTCGGATCATTACCTCGTTGTCATGGTTCTCCGAGCTCGAATTACAATACCACCTAGAATCCCCTCTGACAATCAGGTGAGAGTGAACACTGAAGCCGTCCACAACACACGGCAAAAGGAAGCCTGGGAGAACCAACAAGTCTGTGAACTAGAAAAGTACAGGGAGCAACCGCACCAGGCGCGGAAATTTTACCAACAAGTCAGCAGGATGAAGCCTTATACACCTCGATGCTCATCCTGCCGAGAAAAAGAGGAAAATCTGATTTCCGACAGAATGGGCATATTGGAGCGATGGGTTGAGTACTTTGATGAGCTACTGAACAACCAGAACATCGGCGATTTAGAGGTCCCGCCAACTGAAGACGACGGACAAATGCTGCCACCACCAAGTTTAGGAGAAACAGTCGGTGTAATTCATCGAAGCGACCAGTTACAGCAAGTGGTTCATCAGCTTGTGCTCAAGGTATGGGACAGCGAATCAATGCCTGACGATTGGCTACGAGACATTATCTGTCTCATACATAAAAAGGGAGATATCACACAGTGCAGCAATTATTGAGATATCACGTTGCTGAGTACCATCTATAAGATATTCTCTATTATCTTGCTAGGCCGGATAGCCCCATACGCCCAGAACATCATTGGCCTATACCTAAGAGGCTTCACTCCAAGCAAATCAGCAACAGATCAGATTTTCTCTCTCCGGCAAGCGATGGAAAAACTGTCGGAATATGGACAACAGTTGCATAATCTGTTCATCGACTTTAAAGCCGCCTATGATAGCATAGCCAGGGTAAAACTTTACACGGCCATGAAAGAATTCGGTATCTTGACGAAATTAATAAGACTGACTAGTCTGACCCTGACCAATGTGCGAGGCCAGATAAAAGCAGCAGGATTACTCTCAAGACCATTCGACATTAACAACGGTCTACGACGAGGGGATGCGCTATCATGCGTCCTCTTTAACCTGGCCCTCGAGAAAGTGATCCGTGATGCTGAGGTAAATGCAAGAGGTACGATCCTCTTCAAGTCCACCCAACTACTGGCCTATGCTGACGATATCGACATCATGGGAAGAACCACCCGAGACGTACAAACTGCCTTCATCCAGATCGAGCAGGCGGCAATTGGCGCGAGATCTTGGGCTGCACATCAATGAAGGCAAGACAAAATATATGATGGCAACGTCAGCACCGAAAGTCAACCAACCAACAACATCAAATCGCACTGGTCAAACACGAAGAAGAATAAGGATAGGAGAATACAACTTTGAGACCGTTGACAATTTCTCCTATCTAGGGTCGAAAATCACAACCGATAACAGCTACGATGATGAAATCCGCGCACGGATGTTGGCAGTCAACAAAGCCTATTTCAGCGTACGAAAACTGTTTCGCTAGAAACGTCTCACCATAGGGTCAAAGCTCTTACTTTGCAAGACAATGATCTTGCCAGTGCTCATGTATTTCTCGGAGACTTGGGTTCTTAGCAAGAAGAATTGCAAAGTCTTGGCCGCGTTCGAGAGAAGAATCCCCCGAAGAATTTTTGGCCCCCTACATGAGGATGGACGATTCCGTAGCCTACATAACGACGAAATCTATGAACGATATTATGACCATCCGGTTGTGGATAAAATCCGACTCAATAGGTTACGGTGGGCGGGTCACTTAATCCGTATGGAGGAGGATGATCCCACCCGGAAAGTCTATAAGGGCAATATCTATGGTAGGAAAAGAAGACGAGGCAGACCCTGCCTAAGATGGAGCGAAGGCGTAGGTCAGCACGCCAGACAGCTTTTAGGGATATCGAATTGGTGGACCTCGGCGCAAAACCGGGATGATGTTGACTTGTGATACTAAGAGGCGTTTCTTCCTGAGCTATAGAAACTGCTCACCAAATGAATGACTGGCTTCGTTTTGCGAAATTCATCTCTCGGCTTCGACAGCCTTGGCTAAAAATGAAGACCTAGCTGTTGCGATTCCACCCTTTCCTGTTATTTTGGTTGACAGCTTCCTTGTTAAGTCCCAGTCGTAGCTGCACTCTAAGAACGAGATGTACAGCCAGCGATGTGAATGACAGCTGTAGTTGCAGAGTAGTGCTTCATCCAGTCTAAATAATTTGAATTTATTTTTATTTATTTATCTTATTTATTTATTATGGAACTCGATTACTATCTTGAATTCGAAAATCTATCTGATGAATCTCAAAACAGAACTAGTTTTTGTTAACTTTTTTCTATAAAATACTTTCATACGCGTCGCTCCTGCCTTCTCTTTAGCTTCTCATGGAGATTGTATTATGCCTACAAATGTTCAGTACATCTCCCATTATTTATTTAATGTTAAACACTTTCTCGACATTAGATTCAGGAAGATATTAGGAGGCAGACACTAACATGAAGGTACATAAGAAACGTCTCAGATGAAATATAGTATTTTGTCTTCACAAATTAAATATGAGGCTGAAGCCAGGACTACGGTACAACAACAGATACATACTCTTTCAGCTATTTGCCCCGAAAACGCTACAGAAAAACATTCCCGAGAAGCTGAAAAGTAACTTGAGCAATTCCATGAATTTCGGTATTGCAAATACGTACTTCTAATTAACCGACTCACTTTCTAGTAACTGGATTGGATCCCATCCTAAGACCCGGCACTTTTCTCTTAACACTGAAGATTAACTCGCTCCAACCTGGGTCATGCGTAGAAACAGCATCCACAGGAGTCAAATGCATCAACTCTCTCGATGCAAAGTATGGTCCAGTCAGAATGCTTACCATCAGTTTGTGGATGTCCTTCCAAGGCGCTAGAAGTCGGTTAGTCAAGCTCCTTCCTCGGAAGCAACTCTTGTACTAAGCGATAGTATTTGTGCTCGTTAAGCAACATTTTTAATTGAAGTAAGCCTTGGGACTACTACATTACTGACCCGAGGGCATAGCATGCCTTGTACACCCCGCAACGGTGTCCTTGCTTATTCGACTCTGCTGCTTAGCCATTTCCCAGATCTTGGGGTTGTAATTTGCCACTGAAGTTGCACTTCCTTCAGTCTGGCATCGTTTAAGTGGTTGTCCTTTTCGGGGGGTAATCTCAAGAATTCCGAACGCTGCTGAACTCCATGAAAGGATATCATATAGTGGATCCTTGTGAACTAGTTTCGACTAAGGCTACCTGGGGAGTTTTATTTCCGTGGCTTTCTGCCAACGTTCTCTAAACGCTGCAAGAGCACCATATTGACACAGATTGCTGGTGGAAAGTCGTTACATATGTACTTAAGGTTAAAGCATCCTTTGCTTTTCCGGTGAGGTTGAGCGTATTTCTCAATGTCACTGCTACGGATCGTTTGCCGCCAGTCCCGGAGTTCGCTTCATTGTGCTGGAATGTTGTTATAGTGGGTGTTTCGTGGAAGTGTTTTTGGTGTGGTGCAACTTCGTGCAGACATTAATGACCATATAAATAGTGCATGGTCATTGTTTTTTGCAGGAAGCATTTGTGCAAAAAATAAGCAAATTTATCTGCCCGTATTCCTGCTCTACCATCGAGTATGTACGAGCGTGTGTGTTGATTTTATACAGTGGAGTGTTTACAGTACATCGGTGCCAACTCTACTAAAAGTGTTCAGATTAATGTGTTTGCATATGTGAGCAATTAAAAGCGTTACAATGGGGAAACAGAAAACAAAATGTAATTTGCCTCAAAATTGAATCTATTTAAGCGTGAAGTGTACATATTGATTCTGCTTGATCCAGGAGGAGTCCAGTAAGTATTGGATGAATAGCGACTGATTTGAAAGCTTGTGAGGACAACAATGACTGTATGGAAATGCTTGTGGCAAAAGATATCGCTAAAATCATTCGTAGGAGGATTAATAGGTTTGTTCCTATTGATGTACATTGGCTTTTTGTTCTCCGTTACGTTAATGATGCAGTTGGTGGGGTGGAAAAGGAACCAACCTTGGGACTAATATAGATAACCTACTTTATTTGCGAATCCATGAGTGCTCGCATGAATATAAATATTGGAACAATATCTAAATAACGCAAAAGGAAGAGAGTGTTTGTATGTCCAGTACCACAAGTGAAAGTAAGATGTTTAGCAAAACAATGTCCAAAACGCATCGCTTTCTTCGGATTGAATATCTTCCTTCATTGAGATTAATTTTATCCTAGCTTTATTGGCAAAGTTTTCCGATGTCACCGTTTCAACTAGTTACTTTTCTAGGCTTCTGTTTTCGCCCATAGATTTTTGATAATTCAAAGTCTCACGGAGCATCTACATTTTCGGCGACGGTATAAGTATCTTTTACTGTTTCTTGGAGAGCAAAATGAGATTATAATTAGTTTTCCACAATCTACTGCTGATCACTAAGTTCCTTATGAAAGCCACGCGTTGCTTCATTTGTCAAGATATTGACTCAGAAGGAAGTCGGTCGCCTAAGGAAGAGAGTCTAAAGAAAACATCATCAAAGTGTTATGAATCCTCGTGTCGGTGTCGACCAACTTAGGCTTGCTTATGTATTTCGTCATATGAAGAATTGCTGAGCGAGTCGGAGGAGGAAGACTGGAGGCGTTTCTGTTGTGCCTTGTCACGTGAACTGTTGCGGAGACCCGAGCCTTCGTTGCTTCCTGGTACTGAAGCGGCGGGGGGGGGGGGGGGATTAATCCTTTTCGGTGTTGGGAAATCGAGGAGAGTATGGTGAGTCTCAGATCTCGGAAGTTACCCCTCTGGGATGTCATGTCCGGTGTCTGAATCTTTGTTGTTTATGAGAGGGCTATTTACCTACTTTCTGCAGAACTGCCAGGGTTATTATGCTCCTGAAGTCCCTAAATCAGAATAGAAGTAATCCTGGGTCATACAGGGCTATATCTCTTCCCTTGGCTTTTAGCAAACTCCTAGAGAGGATTATGGTTCAGCGAGCTTCGGAACTGGCAGGTCCGTCGACGACTTCTTAATGAGTGCTAAAAACTTTGTTGTATGTTATGTTAGCAAATACGTTTTTGGCATCTTTGTAGATTTCAAAGACACATTTGATTACTTAAATTAATCGTCCTTGTTGTTAAAACTTTGTTTGGCTGCCAGGAATTAGCTCTGTCAAAGAGCAATTTCCATAGTAAAAAGCACTCATTCATGGCGTCAACGAGGTGCTTGCAAAGATCTATCGCAGGCACATTTACATATATGAAACCTAACGATGGACGAACTGTTGTTGTTTCCGCTCAAGCCATGCCCTAATATTGGAGATGAGGTTATGTTTCCACCGACCCTTCATAGACTCAGCCCATCTGCGTTGCTTGCGATCATTCGACTATGACCTTGTCGTATTCTTGCGTTCTGTGTGCTCTCCATACATGGTATAGCACACTCATTTTTATCGCATGAATGTCAATTGGGATCATCCCCGCCAACACCAGTGCCGCTTCATCGGAGGTGATTGTAAAAGCACTGGAAATCCTCTAAACCAGAGCCGGCTTTGACATGACACTGACTTCAATTTTCACAGTACTTTTTTTTTCGTAAGACTGCTTCCATTTTCGTGTCCACCAAAGTCAATCCAGCTCTTTCCAGCCAGTACTTTACCGCTCTCACTGTTTCCGTCACATAGACCTTCATACCTTTTGGGTGCTCTGTTGTAACAACCACAACTAGATCGTCTGCAAAACCGAAAATGGTAGTCCTCTTTGGGGCGGGAAGAGCATACATCCAATTATACATGATTTGAGTTTGAGTTTTGGCATAAAACAGGAGACCCAGTACCGATGCATATTGCACCCCCGCTTTTACAATGTACCTTTCGGGGTCCTCATCCATCCCTTACCAGAAAGTCCTCTCTGGAACGTAATTTTCAAACAGATTCGCCAAATAACTCAGAACGCTTATGTGAGTCAACGGCCCGTAAATTTTGTTCCAACTGGCCGAGTTGAATGCGGTTGTGACATCCAATACCAACCCGGAACAACAACTGCCAGAAACTAGTGTGCCTATTCCTAGATTCACAACCATGCTTATTGCTTTCACAGTAGAGTAGGAATCAAACTGGCGCTCCGCTCCTCTGCTGTTTTCAACGATGGATAGGAGTCTGTTGCAGATGACTCTCTCTATTATCTTCCCTATTATATCTAGCAAGCATATTGGACGATCTTATGCTGGGTCTCCAAGTGGCTTGCTGGGTTTGGGAAGTAACACGAACTTTTGTATTTTCCAGTGTTCGCGAATAGGTCGGGCATAGTTTTCACTGCCAGCTTCAAAGCTCGGTTAGGAATACCATCCAAACTCTTCGGCCTTGTTGTCGCCGATCTTACCGCATATTTCCCGTACCTTTTTCGCAGTTATTATTCGCAGGTATTATCCTTCGTTCAGCTGAGCAACCTGAGGTGATCTCCGCAGACTTTTCGTTACCAGTGAGTAGACTTCACTCTAAGAGTTTATATCGACATGGTCACACAATTGTCTGAAGCAGTTCTTTTTACTCCTCAGAATGGCTTCTTTTAAGCGGCCACGCAGTTACCTGTGTGTCTCCTCTCGACCGTCGCTAGGGAACTTTCCCTAGATTTCGTGGTTCCAATCACTTCCTGGGCATAGTAGCATATTTCCGTTATCTATTGAGTGTTTTGGGTGACTACTTCTACCTTAGCTCTTTAGTTCCACGAAAAGCATGTGCCCCACCAAAGTTTTCGCCGTCGAGTCGAGCAAACCATGCGGCATTCTGCGAAAGTTTTTTTCGAGCTCGATTTGCTCTTCATTTCTATGTAGATTGCCTGGCGGCTACTGGCTAAAACGACGCTTATATATGTATGGTCCATTATAGTCCCCAAGCGAATTTCCTGAAATTGTATGAGACCTTAACGTTTGCGAGTACTCCGTGACCTGCTATGATTATCGGTCAACGTCCTCTTACATACAAAGCGCTCAGTTTCTGCTCATACTAGGCAAGTGTAGCGGTGGGTGGAACATAGCACCTGTAGATGTGAACTCGTCCCAACTTCGCTTTGAAGAAGTTTTCGTCCGGGTTCTGCAATATTTTCTGGAAAGCTTCTTCTCTGCAAGCCTATAGTGCTGCTTGGCTTGTTTAGTCTTTAATTCAAATGCCATCACAGTGGTATCGGCATGGCTCATTAATTATCGCCACACCGATGTTTTCCTCGCGAATTGTTTGCGAGAATAGGTTCTGCGCCTACCCGGAGTGGTTGAGGTTTATTTGTATCAATCTCATCTGCGATTTGCGTTGAGGCTTTTCTGTATTTCGAGCACTTGCTGTTCCAATGTGACGATAGTCCACTCCCCCCTTCCTTCTCTTTGCACACTAAGCATTTTGGGTCAGCTCCACAGTCCTTGCTAAAATGGATTCCAGTCCGCATCTCCTGCATTGAAGAGGCCTACGATCTAAGGCATCCTTTCAGTGTCCATCCTACTCGTACTCTCCCTGCTGCTAGCAGTCTGAGTGCTCCCTCTCCTGGTAGGCTGACTATGCCAGTTTGTCTTTCCGCAGTTTTTCGCGGCGTTTTTATCGCTGACTCCTGTAGTGCAATATATTTTTACAGATTTTAGTCCTCCCCGCCGTTATGGTAGTTTTTTACATAAGGTTTCTTTCTGGCACCGTATAATGCGCTGACATTGTCTTCCAAATTGGTAAGTTGGGGTCTGTCTTGGCTCCCCTGAGAATACCAGCGTGTGACTCTTCACGCACTTTAGAGGTGATAGTCATCTCCGGTCATATTTTACTCTGATCCTTTGTTTTTCGAGGTGCAATCTTTCTCCAGGCTTCTACATTCACTTTGAGAGATCCACTCCTTTTTTTCGGAGTCGCTCTACGTGGATTTCGCAGGCAGCTTCAGGGTTTGCTTTCCTGTTGATTTGGTCAACTTCCGCGTGGCGTCTTCACCGGTTTCCCCTCTTTCGTTACTCGTATCGCCTGACTCACTTTTTCGTTCGACGCCTTAACCCCTCTTTCATCTTGAGCCTTGCCGTACGCTAAACGGATGCCTCTTATCATGATCCTTCTATTTCGGTGAATATTTCGGGATTCGTTCGTGAATTCTACTCAGTGCGATAGAGGCAGCTCCAGATCGATCGCTGGGTTTTGCGTCCGTATGGGTGGTGGCTTGAGAGGAAGCAAGCTTCTTCAGAATCGATGCGCCGATAGAGCTAGCTCTAGCTCTTTCCGTGCGCTTGTAAACTTAAATGACACAGTAGCCAAAGTTGCCACTGCTGACGGCTGGGAGTCCGTCTGCTCATTCCTGAAAACCGTCAGTATTGGGTTTTTGAAGCCCAGCAACGTAAGAAAAGGAATCAGCCTTCTGCTCCTCCATGTTTGGTTTTTTTTTCTGTATATCCTTTCAAGCGCCATTTTTTATCCACGCGCAGGCTGTTTGCTCTCGCCTACCCGGCCTGGGCATAAGTACGCCCATACACGCATTTTTCGGGAGGGGTGTGCCTTTGCTGCAAATAGATCTATTGAGTGTTGAACGGGAAAAGGATTTAAGTCAAACAGATGTTGGCGCTCCCCTGATATGGCATAGTAGTTTAAATGACTTTCCCTTCGCGCCCCTAGTCGGGGTTGTGGTGTGGGATAGAGGACTGTTTTCCTGTCCTCCGCGTCGGTTAAGGATACTATGACATACGGAATCTAGATGAATCCGCGTTCATGTATGAAACAGTATTTATGATTTGAGCCAGTGCCTCGCTAGCAATGATACGGTCCGATCTGCCAATTCATACAGACAGTGTTCCTTCTCGTTGTTTCATCTGTAGTATGATGGGGGAATGGCCATAGTAGCCGTGGTGGACATCCACCAGTTCCGTGTGTTTTGTATAAGTGTTGCGTTGTGATGCCTGATGTTGTGTGTTGCACCCAGAACCATAGTTAACTGATGGAAAAATTTCGTTACTATGGTGCGCATCGAGCCGAGCCACTTACTCGGGGACCGGAATGGTCCTGTGAGAGCATATGCTTTAAGACAGTTCGTCGAGGATGTCTTCTCGGCTCGATAATTTGTGATTGGTCACTTGTGGAAATTTCATGGTGGTTGTAGTTGTGCCTCGTGAGCTCCTTTTGAATTGAGCTGTACAACTCGGCCTTAGTTGCAAGAGAGATGTTAGATGGTCCTCGCATCCACTAGTGTGAATGCTGAACCTCCACTCAATATAAACCAGTATCGCTGTTCTAGTCAGTGGCTGTGAAATAAACCAATCCATCTCCGAAGAGGATGGCACACGGCAGGTAATCACATTAAATCCCCAGAACCTTCTTGTGATACGGAAGTGTAAACATTTTAAGGGGACACGTTTAGTGAAGCCCCCTTACATGTTACTCCCGGCCGACAATAGGTGTTACGAATTTCATTAAGGTACCTTTGTTTTCTTGATTATGCCTTATTAAGTACTACTCCGTAGGCTGGGTTTATGTTCAGGCTCTTATATTTCGGTTCTAATATTTGATGGAAAAAAAAGCTTTCATCTAAATCCGTTCATTTTTCTCTGGTTGTCTGAATATCCTCAAGAGAAACTCCGGGAGATTACAATCAATCTAGCTACCCTTCCCTAAGTGCTCCAAAACGCTTCTGCTATCGTTCTTTCTGAATTCTTCGGCTGACAGTTGCATATTGCAGGAAACATCCTCTCGCTTGTGCACGCTTCGAAAGACTCAGCAAATTTATGCGGCCTGCATTTCATAGTAAATTAAAGGGTTAAATTCGATACTTCCGCCAGAACCGGAGTTTCGTTGTCGCATATTCCGGTGCAGATCTCCACTAGTTTGTCTGTCATTATTGCTGGATTTTCCATCACGTTCAGAGATATCAGAAAGGTTTCAGCGTTCCTGTCTTACTGATGAAATAGCCCCTGGATAATTAGTGGGTTACCCTAGGCACACTGCTATCAAAGTTTGTTCATTTAATACTTTTTTTAGGCTAGCCTGATGTCCTTCTCTGCCTTGGGTATGCTGTTTCCCTGGAACATGGTTGCCTCCATCGGTAGAAGATCATTGGTGGCCGCTGTAGGTGTAATACTCACTAACGTTCCAGGACTTACCACGAACCCGTGCGGATCAATGCGCGGATAGATACCTCTTATTTTAGTCTTGTTCTTTCAGATGAGAGAAAACCCATCCGATTTGAATTTTTTTTTACCACCACCAACATCTCAGCTATTAAACTTCCAATAAGCTCTACTTCAACTCTCTTCCTTCAGCGCAAATTGTCATTCTAGAACCTTTCCGAATGCCACTTCTTCAAAATTTTGATTCTCTCCAAGGAGTTTCTAACTGGGTCACGTCATCAGTTTGACCCAGCGATCATTTTCCGCTTGGGACATGAGGTCGCCTTTCTGAGTACTTCGAATCTTTTAACCCCTTAGGTTAGCGTGAGCTTCAATCTTTCTTTATCTGCGCGTACGAGAAGCCCCGGGGCGAATCCGCACCTTTGCTCTTCCTTCGCCTTTTTGTTAATGGCTTGGTGCATTCACCATTTTTGTTTCCCTTAGATTTCATTTTGAATGCCGAAACCCGCAAACATTCTCCCTTGCATGCTTTTAGTCCAGTCTTTCGAAACTAAAGGTGCCGTTTTTTCCTATTAGAGGTTGGCTGCCTCTTTTGTTTGCTGACCGGTCAATGATATAATACTTTGATTAGCTCCTATTTCGCCTGCGACACTGTTGGGATGGCAGTTTCGCCTTTTCTTTGGTATTTTTTCCTCCCCTTGTGCCTATTACATTGGGTCTTAATGGTTTTTATGACGTTTTTAATAGCTTGGTGTAGGTTGTCCTAGTCTTCGATAAACTCGGACACTTCAACTGTAAGTTGTATGAAAGGTAGTCACTCCGTGTTGTTTATGATCCTTGACTGGATTACTCCTTCTAAACATTCCTTCACTGTTGGCATCCAGTACAATTAAAGAATAGATCGAAGAATTGAGAATTCGTTTTCCTTACATTCTGGTCACGCGCGAGGGTTAAACTGAATTCTAAATATCGGGGGTCTGACAATATGACTTAGTTTAGCACCGGCCAGTCTGTAAACACCTTCCCTAGTTCAAAAGCGATCATCCACAAATTTTTTAAAAGTATTGAATACGTGCCTCAAAGTAATGCGGCCCGCGATTAAGTAGATAGCGGGCAGAAGACCACTCATCCCAAGATAAAAGTAGGTAGCTTCATGGATTGCCTTTAAATTTAATTCACACATCACAAACATGGAAACATTTCTGCTTTAATATTTTTTGTGCTTAATCTTATAGTGGATCTAGTAGAGGTCTTAACTTTAAGCACGTTGCTTTCGATTGCATATATATGGATATCAGTGGCCGTCCCGAGAAGGTCAGTTAGCAATGTGATGCCAGCCTTGTAACACGTCGCCGGTCTTCCACTATGTTCTGGTTGGAAAACTTTACAGCAAAGATTTTCGTGAAGTTGCATATCGCTTAGCCCATGGGAATGCCCAGAGTTCCTGAGATACCTTGTGTAGGATGTTTCTATCGCCATAGGGTTTTGCAGTCCAACATTCGGACTTACTCCACATTAAATGTGGAGGTCTAGGGGAGGAGCTTTAGGAGTACATTGAGGCAGGATTGCAGAGCCCCGGTTGAACATTCGAACGCGGTTATTTGAAATCTTATTAAGTTTCGTTCTATTGTAAAGAACCGTACATTAGAATGGGACATTCCCGGCTATGTATATCGAGAGAACCATCCTCAACTGGAAATACCATCTCCTTGAAAGCGTCCTCTGGCAGGTTTAGAAGGTTACACAGGCCTTCTCAACTCTCACTTCTACATGTCCTGTTCGATATGGATAGAATTCCGCCCATTTCGTCGCCACCCTGGGGCGTACCTCTGTTCACAGCTCTCGTCACGTGGCTACCTCCCAGATCAGATAGTGTTGTAATATGACAGGCTTACGTCATCTGGGTTCGGATATTTGTGTGCGGAGAAACCGTTTATAGCCCAGCCGATTTTATCCTCGGTAATTACCAATTTAATAGTCCCACACGACTGGGGCTGCACACCTTCCGAGCAAGGCACAGACTCGCTGTTCTACTCACAACTGCAAAGTTTAAACAGAAAATTGCGTCCAGGTGCCTTCGAAGAAAGGATGGGTTCCTATCTTCCTTCGAAAGGATCCTTCTAAGTCTCGCAAATTCGGTGGTGTTTCAAATTTTCTGGCAATAGTCTAACCAGCACAGCCTCCTGGTAGGCGTAATAGCCGAATTTTACTTTTTCAGGTAATTCTGTTGTGCTTGCAGCAGATATTGAAGATCTCCCTGATCGGTTTCTTGAGGGTGAATAGATTTTTATTCCACCACGGCGAAAATGTTTTCTTGCTGTGCTTAGCAGATTACGAGATTTGGAAGAACATTTCGAATTCCTTTACAGAGCCCCGGCCGTCAACTCCAACCGTCACATTTCTCCGAGTGGGGAAAAGGGAGGCATTTATACTGACCGACATTCTAATTAGCCCTTGTTTTGAGGGAAATCCCGACATCGATAGTTTGGGGGTAGAAATACTATGGCTGGTACTTGCTACACCCAATTCAATGGCAGCGGATTCCAAACTGAAACCCCATATTCTGTCAGCGCCTCGCCTCCGGAGGTCCTTGTTGTTATTTGCTGTACAGCAGCTATTTTATTGCCCTAGATGGCTTCAGCCTCCTTGGTGAGTGCCAGCATGTCGTCCTTCGATTATTCACCTGCCATTTCCACATTTTCTTCTATCGGCCGCTTTTAAGGTCTTATTGGAAGCAACACTTTATTAAAATCGGTATACTGTTTGTCTGCCTGTGTTTCCGTCCGTCTATCACACACATCACAAGCGATTACTGAACTTCATGTTAAGGTAGGAACTGGGAATCCCTCTGCATACAGTGAGTGACATCGTTCTAGGTTGAGTTTAACAAGGGGTCCTACATGCACAAGGGTGGAATCAAAATTGTTTTCGCTGAATATAGTCACGTGGCGTATGAAATGAAAAGTCTCGATTAGCAGATGTTCCTTTTTACATTGGTTGCAAAGCGGAAGAATGCAGGTATGGATTTTTAATTTCAAGAGCACTTTCTCAGAAAATACCTAACCTAAAAATTTGAAAAAAAGCACGCTCGGATCAGCATGATCTACTAATACCAATTCAATGTACTCTAATAGACCACTCTCCAGAAGGAACTGGGTCCTGATACACAGTATAACTACCACCTGGACAGAGGCAGGCTACCGCGTCAACGACGGTAAAAAATTGTTCATGACTCCGAGGGCGTGCATAGATACTCGCGGATTATTCACCAATAGATTTTTTCATAGCAACTGCTACTAAGGTGGTGTAGAACTGTTTGTTCAGGCAACCCTCAATCAATCGCACCGATCCGTTAATAGGCCGGGGTTAGATATCTATGTTTGTCTGGAAAGGACTAATGACTGCTGACGTGGTATTAAACCTTCTATAAGGTCTACAAATAAGTTCTGTCGGTTTTCACAATAGATGGCGTAGCTTGTTTTTTATTCCATTGATCCACATTTCCAAACATTCATCGGAAAGCTACTGTCAATAGGCACAAACGTCAGTATAAATTATTTAATTGAAGTGTAAACAACAATACTTTTTTCATAAATGAAAATGGCCACTTTTGTACCAAATAATGTGTTTTTGCGGGGAGTTCTACTTCATTATTTCAATATAAAGAAAAAAGCAACCGAATATCATGGCATTTTGGTGGAAGTTTATGGTGACCATGCTCTATCTGAGCGAACGTGTCAGAGGTGGTTTGGACGGTTTAAAAGTGGCAATTTTGACTTGGAAGATGAAGAGCGCGCCGGACGGCCAACAATTTTTGAAGATGAAGAATTAGAGGCATTGCTCGACCAAGATCCATCGCAAACGCAAGAAGAATTTGGAAAAACACTTGGAGTCACTCAGCAAGCCATTTCCCATCGTTTAAAAGCAATAGGAATTATCCGAAAGGTCGGAAATTGGGTTCCGTATGAACTGAAGCCAAGAAACGTCGAACGCCGTTTTTTCACGTGCGAACAACTGCTCCAACGACAAGAAAGGAAGGGTTTTCTGCATCGAATAGTTACTGGCGATGAAAAGTGGATCCATTACGATAATCCCGAGCGTCGGGCAACGTGGGGATACGCCGGCCATGCCTCATCATCGACGGCCAAAGCGAATATTCATGGTGAGAAGATCATGCTCTGTATATGGTGGGACCAGCTAGGTATGGTATACTATGAGCTGCTAAAACCGAACGAAACGGCCATGGGCAAACTCTTCTGACGTCAAATGATGCGTTTGAGCCGCGAACTCATGAAAGAACGGGCGCAATACCAGCAAAGGCATGATAAAGTTATTTTGCAACATGACAATGTTCGTCCACATGTTGCACAGCCCGTTAAAACATATCTAGAAACGTTGAAATGGGAAGTCCTACTCCACCCGCCGTACTCACCAAACATTGCTCCTTCTGATTACTATTTGTTCCGGTCAATGCAGCATAGCCTGGCTGACCAGCACTTCTCCAATTACGACGAACTCAAAAAATGGCTCGATGAGTGGATAGCGGCCAAGCCGGTAAATTTTTGGCGCGATGGTATCTATGAATTTCCTGAAAGATGGAAGAAAGTTGTGGCTAGCGATGGGCAATACATTGAACAATGAATGTATAACCAATTTTTCACAATAAAGCTTCAAATTAAAAAAAAAACCGACAGAACTTATTTGTAGGCCTTATAACTAAATACTACTACTACTAAGTACGAATTCACAAGACAAGGCTTATTTTCGCGTATGTTTTTGGATTTCTTTCCTAGCAGGAAAGAATAATTGGGATTCAACAAAATTTGGACATTATATTGCCCATATTCCGAGGGATTTTTAAGAATTTTTTTGAAAAATTTGCGCTGAGGAAAAAAGGTTACCTGATATTATTCTGCTGAAGGTCATAACTAGAGTTCTCCAACTGCGGGATTTGTAGGGACTTCAACTTTTATATGAAACCGAAAAGCTTTTAATTTTACATTATCAACTTATTTTTTTAAGGATATGAACCTAAATGTAGGTAAAAATAATCAAAAAAATTGTTTGAAAGTCGCCTTTTGGATATGAAGATATTTCTCACTCTTGCAAACAAAATGCAATTGCAACAAATCCAAATCCACTTGTAGAAAGCACATACGCTAATGTATACGCATAAAGCGAGTATATCCTGGGCGCCCGAGTTTGAGCCTGTACCCTATAAGGGCTCAGTTACACGCTCTTGAGACAGGAACAGGAATTGTGCTTTGGAATTTTTATAGGATATTCTGAGATAGTCAAATTAACGATCTACGCAATAAAAAAAGTCGATTATGAAAACCTCCTAATGTGGTTTCGCCCTTAAGGGGGTCACCCCGTGTGTCAGATCCGAGGAATCGATTTTCTTTTCCTTCAATTGTATCTAGATATAGTGTAGAATAGATGGGCAAAGTGACTTTTTGCTATTCTGAGTCGCTCGGAAATTATAGTGTTAAATACGCCATAAGTCACATGCCAGATTTATGTCGTTCGCCGTAATAAAGCGCGTATTCATCGGTCCGAATGACGTTCGAATGACTTCGCTAAAAGGACAAGAATTGAAGCCAAGGCCATACATGTATTTCTCGAAGAAACGTAAGGTTTATGGACTAGGTATAGCAGATTAATGGTCAGTTAAGGTTTTATGGCTAAAAATCGCATTCTAGTTTTCAAGTGCGTTTTTCTGGAAACTGCATATTGAAAATCGGCTGCCACCATAGCCTAAAATCTATCCAACAAAAACTTTTCATGACTTATTCAGAACATGTTTCTATGGTCCACAAACTGGAATAATTGCGATTCATTCAGTATTTTTTTTTTATTCATTGCCATTGAAGCCTTAAAAAAACACCAAAATTCACAAAAAAAAAGTTTGACACGGCAAGAAAAATTTAGCTTTTTAATATTTTTTAATAATCCTAGTTTGTGGACTGTAGCTAAGTCTACACGTTAAAACGCCGTTTACTTTTTTACTTTAAGATGATCACAGCGCCCTCCAGTGTGGCAGCAGAAAAACACGTTTTTTGGAGAAGGGTGTATAAATTGCTCTGTATTTCAATAACCGACTAAGCGATTCGACTGGAAAAATTACAATGCACGCTCAAGATATTAGTAAATATATGGTGAAAAATTCGTATTTGTATCTTCATCCAGTTCTTCACAAAAAAATGCCAAAAAAAAGCCAAAAAACGACCTTCACGGTGGATGACCCCCTTAAGTCGGTACTTTTTTCGTTGTGTTCATTTCATGAATGAAAATGAAAAATGACATTAAATAAAGAATTGCAAAGTTCGGTCTATATTTCAGATAGTTATTTTTAAATCAATTTCGATTTCTTCAAAATTCGTTGCCTAAATTCGTTGTTCAACGCATGAAGGTCTCCGGATTGAAGGGTTCAACCATGATTGATTTGTGGTTACTTGCTGAGAGAATAAGTACATATCTCTCATATTATTGCTATCTAATTTACGAATGTGTGCAATCTTGCAATCTAATTAATGTATGTTATATTTGTTCTTGTTGTGCCTCTTGTCCTCCGAAAGCACCCAAAAGTATTCATCTTTGCTGGGTAAACTATGCATTCCAAACAAACGAAAGTTTGCAAAGGAAACGCCATTCAAGGCAACGGGGTTAATTAAAATATTGAAGAACACTTGCGGCGGTGTTTAATTTTCCGGACTGAACTGTTGGGAATCTGAATGTTGCCCCGTTTCACATTTGAATGGCAATGCAGCTGCCAGGGGAAAACCGCCTTTGCTGGCAAATTTCAATGGTGAAATTTATAGACGAACAGAAAGAAATGAGTACATGTGCAAGAAAAATAATCACTTTTAGGAAAATGATGTTGAAAACTTTGTTTTTGCAGGAACTTTTCGTGGTTTGACGTGCTGCTTTTTTGGGGTTAGGGAAAACCACCCTAGGGAAACCAACTAGTACAAAGTTTATTTTATTGCACAACATTAGATCATAGAAACGAAAATCCAACTTTGGTATTGTGGAAACCATCGATGAGAAAAATGATGGAACAATGTTTATTGGGGTTGTTATTTGAAAGAACAACAACGAATCCTGATTCCGGCTGACGGAAGACTCTCGCCGAAGAAAAATAAAATCAGATTCTTGCGGATGTTTGTGACCTAAATTCTATGAAATTCAATTTCGAACAACAACAAATGGTTGAACTTTAGTTGATTTTCCATTGCGGAAGTGCAATTTCGAATATTCAGGAACTGAAAACGGATATTGAACTTAGAAAGAAAATTAAATAAATTGAAGCTGATCTAATTGTGTATAAAATTGGATTCCAAGTTATTTCAATCTCAAGGATGAAAACCAACGTATAAGTGGATACCGGTATATCAAATTTTGGAGATAATATTATATTAGGTTGTTGCACATGAAATGGGCGATTTGGTACTAAAATTTGAAACGACTGTAAAGCTTACAAAAATTTATTTAATTAATCAAACTAGGTGCCAGTGGATTCAAAACACTTCTCCCAGCAAGATACAAGAGCATGTATCCCAGTTTCGTAGAAGTCCAATTTTCAGGGCTTGATAAACTCGTCGAAGGCAATTTTGATGACTTCTTCATTCCTCAATTGTTATTCCGCCAAAAAATGATCCAAATCCTTAAAAAACTGGTGGTCGGTTGGCGAAAGGTCCGGTGAATATGGTGGATAAGGCAGAGACTCATACTGCAATTCGTTCAACTTTTGAACCGTTGTTCTGGATCCATGAGGTCATGCATTGTCGTGTAGGAGTATCATATCATCTCTGTTGACTAATCTCGGCCATTAAATACTCAATTTTTGGGTGCATTTCCTCGAGTTTGGCCCAGTATTTCTGTGCATTTATCTTTTCTCCAGGTGCCAAGAAAAAATAGTGGATAAATCCAGCTGTAGACCACCAAACAGTCACCATTACCTTCTTCGGATGGAGGCTAGGTTTCGGCATATGCTTCGGCGGCTCATCAGCATTTAGCCATTGTGCTGGTCGGCGACGATTGTCGTATAATATCCACTTTTCATCACATGTCACTATTCTTTCAAAAAGGGATCGCTTCTGTTGCGGGAGAGTAAAAAACTGTAAATTTCCATTCGAAGAGCCATGTTTTGCTCCGTAAGGGATTGCGGAACCCATTTGTCGAGCTTTTTTACCTTACGGAGTTGTTTCAAGTGCCGAGAAACTGTCGAATACACCAACTTTCTCTGTAATATCTCTCACAGACTGACGTGTGTCATAAACGACTAGTAAGCGTAGCTCATCGTTATCAATCGATGGTCCTGGATGTCCACGTGGCTCACTTTAAAGGTTTACGTCGCCTGACCGGAATTTTTCGAACCACCGCCGTGTGGTTCGTTCGCTTGCCGTATCAGCTCCAAATGCGCTGTTAATGTTCCTGGTCACCTCCGCTGATTTATGACCGAGTTTGAACTCATAAAGATAAAGTATACGTTCTTGGCTTTTTCCCATCCTTTTTTAAGGTTTTGTGTGAAACAAAACCTTATTAGAATCGAGACGGTGTCTGTCTGTCCGTCTGTCCGTCTGTCTGTCTGTCTGTCTGTCTGTCTGTCACACCCGATTTATTCGGAAACGGCTAGACCGATTGTTACGAAAATTGGTGAGAGTATGTAATCTGGTGATCCCTTTACATGCAGTAAGTGGCGCCATCTTGTGTTAAGTTTGAGGGGGGGCTCCCCATACATGTGAATGGAGGGTGCAAATTTTTTTTTCACAGAATGTAGCCATGTGGGGTATCAAATGAAAGGTATCAATTAGTACTTTTCGAAACTGGTTCAATATTTGATATTAGATGAAACATAGGGGAGTGAGGGTTCAAAATATGACCCACAAAAAGTGTAACAGGTCTCGTTCTCAGAACCTATCCAACCGAAAAATCTGAAAAAAATCACAGTGGTGCATCTCTACGAAATCTAGGCCTCAAAATATATCCGGTTCCGATATCTGCACAAATAAAGTTAATAATAGTATATTTCCACATTTTAGAAATTTACCCGGCACCCCCCCCCCCCTTATGTTCATCCCAGAAGTACAAAATTTGGCATACGTATAATGAAGAACTTAGTGCACAGTTTGGTCAAGTTTAAAGAAAATCCAACTGTTATTAACAAAGTTATAGGGAGTGAAACTTTACAATTTTTTGTGAATTTCGTGCACTCTACAACCCGCATGACATCATCACATATCAATTCGTCAATACCACAACGAAATGAGTTCTTATGAATGGGGTCGCAAAGAATCATTCTGTTTTAGTTTTTTAGTTATCTGCTAACCAGACATGTGTGTATGTAGGTATATAATAGATGCGTGCTAATGAACTTTGCGGGTAGTGCCTAATTCAAACAGATATAAGAAGTAAATCGGAAATATGGGTACGATCAATTTATATACGTGCATATATGTGTACAGTATTCGGTAATAGGCAGTTTGTTTGTTTAGGGTGAGCGTGATATATCATATATGGCTGTAATATGTACGTATGTCTTGGAAAATATGAAGGATTATGTTGGATTTGTAGCTATATACGGACCGAAAAATGTGCGTTGAAGTTTCTCACATAATATGAACACAAAACCTTTATACCCGAAGCGCGAGCTTCCGGTATTCCGACTTGTTTCTTTTTATTCACTGTTATCACAACGATGGTCAAATCTGAAATGACTCCTTGAGTATATGTAGGAGTATTTATACTTCATTATCCGATACGAACAGCACCAATTGGTGGTGGTTTGATACAGCGAAATCGCACCTAATTTCACTTGATTGCCAAATCGGCATCATAAGCAACAAAAATACGGAACTATATTAGAACCACTCACAGCTTCACGAGTAAAGCTGACTTTTTTTGGAAAACTGACTTGAAAGTTGCTGGGCTGCTTAATAGAAATGATTGACGACTTCCGATTTTGCATCATTTTTCTAGCTATGAAATGAAGGTGGCAGATTTTTTGCTAGCTTTTGATTTGAAATCTTTACACCAAAAGTCTCTCCTTAGCTAATTCCTTCTGAACTTCAATTCATAAAAGCATCCCATATTAAAGGGTTCAAGCACACCAAATTCAAAAATAGCAGCTTTGACTTTCCCTCCGAAAACTACGACACACCCGGCTTCAACTGACATAATTCACAGGAAAACACAGGAAGAAAACTCAAATCTCTTTGATTTCTTGTATGAGAGTATAAGGTACTCCTATGGAAATCTCCCTTCGCGCCATTTGAAGCTGTCATTTAGCTTACTTTTCAAATTCCTCCTAGAAACTGCCAGAGATTATAGGTACCCTCGGTTTCAACTTATCGCATTTCCTACCATTAGGGAAGCGGCCGTTGGAGGATCAGCAACTGAGAGCAAAGTGAAGGACAATTATCGCAATAGATTCCTCGGCCACTGGGACGCCACCGCAGTGAAAGCTCGCTCGTCAAGTGGCTCCAGTGAGACCTCAAATGCAGTTGTCATTCAAATCAGGCTTGGTCCAACATCTTTCCGTCATTACTTGAGCACGGCTTTCATTCGACGATAGAAGACCAAGCAGCACCACAAACTATCCAATGTGCTTCTTCTACGTACACCACCAATCCATTTCTGCAGGTCGGTTCACTACCAAAGCAATTTTTTATATCCTGCTTGGCTTATTCTAAGAACACTGATGACATACTATATTACATCGGCAGTAAAGCTAAAACATGGCCTTTCTCTTGTGTGATGCTGATGAAAGGTGGCATCACCGGCAGCGTAATGGCTTGCTTAAGGGAAACTCATCCCTTTGACTTCAACGTCAGCCGTCACTCTTCTTTTGCCGCAGAGAAAATTTAGGTTTTGGATTCTGGCCTTTTCGGAGGTTACTCGCTCTTTCTCTGTGACAAAAGTTGATAAGCTTTATGCTATGCCTCAGGCGAGATCGCCTTGATCGCTATAAATTCTCTCTTCCATGCTCAACCCATCTCTTAGTCCTCGTCGTCATCTCCATTACTGCGAGGGGTTGTTTATTATTTTTTATAATTAGCCAACACCTAGAACCATAGTCGGCGACAGGGCGAACGACACACTGGTAAATTCTGGATTCGAGCCGTTCGTTGATAAGCTAGTTCCGGAACGCCACTTCATGCTTGTCGTGCTCATGGTGAAGCAATTTCATAATGCTGGTTTGAGATATTTAAATCGCTCAGCTCTAGTTAGGGCACGGCCACTGACAGTGATTGTGCCTGTTTCATTAGGATCGGTCGTCAAAAATTCTTCTTTATTCAGAATTAATCTGAGACCGTGTTGTATTAAGCGGTTATTTCATTTTTGAACAGTTTGTTTGAGATTAGCTGCTATGAGACGATAGGAAAACATCATCTTCATAAAGCGGATTGTAATTGGTGTAAATTCGTCCTGTGTTGCCCGAGACGACTAAGAAGGGAGAGCCATACCAAAAACCTAAGAAGCCATTCACTGATAATTTCGCCGGACTATAAAATTGAGGAGTTTATAGCTATTTTTGTTGCAGATTATGATACCATACTATCGAATTTCTGATAAAGCGCAAATATGGATGCGTCTTTTTCGAAGGGCTCTTACGAGTTCTTTAGTCTTTACGGTAAATTGCTCAGATTGTTCACAAATTCGCTATGCTGAAAATCCAGTTTTGAAGGTTTGGTGTGTCTTTTTCTTCACTGTATTGAAATGCGGCCAACCTTTCGAGAGCTTTTATACTATTGTATCTAGCCTCTTTTCTTATTAAGTCTTCTGTCAATAGATTGCTGCGCTCTTATCGCTTTTGATTCATAAGAGAGATTCGTGAGTATATGAAGCGACTTTGATTTTACTCACTCTTAAATTTAGAAACCTTCAGAAAATTTACTGACATTTGAGTTCAGGAAAGAGTATTTGACTAGTATTGAGGCCGCTTCTGATCTTTTCTCTCTTCCCCTACTAGATGCAATTTGTCACCATCATATCTGGTAATACTGGACATGTTTGAAGGCATTCCAGGGATTATAGAAGTTATAGACGGTCGAAGTATTGTATTTCACGTAAATTTATTGCACTCTAACACGTTTATGACATATATGGTTACCCTTGACCCCTTGGTGGGATATAGCGCGTCAACCATACCCGCCGTCAAGACTTCCCGAGATACTCGCACTCCTTCTCCACCGGTCTGCGACAAGGGCCTTAGGGGCGACCGACTCGTCGGCCATCTTGGGAAAGTGGATTTCACAGAAGGGCTTTAATGTGTGACCTATGCAATGCCACATCCGTTTTTCGATCGGTTCGCGCATCAGTGTTAAGGCTGTCTCCACTTCGGGCTGATTCCAGTCAACCCGTTGGGGAGTTCCGTCCCCACTTACTCGAGGAGCGCTATCAGACCCGAGTCTGCAAGGGACTCATCTGAAGTGGCTTCGGCCACGAAGCCTCACCGGAGGTTATCTGGTACCATGGGAACCGGGACGGCCCTCTGAGAGCATATGCTCCAGGAGAGTTCCTGGAGGATGTGTTCTCGGCCCGGTTATTTGCGGTTGGCCCCCTAGTGGGAGTTCCATGGTAGTTATGGTTATGCCTACATCGCGGGCGGAGCTTCTCAGAGTTCAAGCGTGGAGTTGCGCTGTACAACAGGGGGTACCCCTTAGTTGCGGCAGAAGTGTCGGCCTCGCATGCACTGGTATGAATGCTGAGCCTGCACTTAGTATAAATCAGGACCACTGCGCTTGCATGGCGGGGCTCTGATTGTGGTCCCAAAATCAATCCGTGTCCGAAGAGGACCGTGGGATTATGCCTACACGGTAGGCACTCACGTTAAACCCCCAGGACTTTCAGTGCCAAGGCTGTGCGCCGACCAAGTTGTTTGAGATACTTTAACGCCGGTGTACTCGGATGATTTGACGCAGACAGCTATTGAGGTATTGGAGCTTTCGGGTAACAGAAGAGTTTACTTCCCTTGTGCTATTCCCATATAGCAGCACAGAAAGAATATTAGAACAGAGCAGTGTCAACTTTATCTTGGTGTTGCCATAAGTACATTTCCAGATTTTAAGGCAGGGCAGCGAAAGCGAGTCTAGCGTTATTTATTCGTCGAGCGACATCTAGTTCGGTGCCACTGTCGAAAGAAACGACACTTCTTACATATAGAAATTGATAGACGCCTGCACTACCCATTATACAGATGGGGAGAGCGTGATGACCCGTCAGACCGAAAGCCTTGGTTTCGTTGATGTTTATCTTTAGTCCAACTCTACTCGCTTCAATTTTCAAATCCAGAGCCATTTGGCCAAGATCCATAACCCTGTGAGAGAGCAAACAGATGTCATCAACCAAGGAAAGGTGTTTAAGGGAATAATGGGAGGGAAAGGGAAGATGGGTGAGGGGAGATGTTATCGGCCATTGAATCAATCCATGTCCTCCGGACAAGGCAGAATGAAGAACGTTACCGATAATAAAAAGAAATAATAAGACAGGATGCAACTCTGTCGGATTCCGCTTTGGCCCTTTGGAGTCAATTGGATTGTTGCGCCAATGACCGACCTCATGGCGACGACCTTTGACTGTCGGAAACGGACTACGATTGGTTTCTGAAATGTGAGCATGCTCCTCGACAACGGCAGCGGTTCTCAGAATGCTCGCTTCATCCAACTCGAGCGGGGATTCCAGCAATATAAGCTGCGGATTTTGGGCCTAAGCGAAGTAAAATGGTGGCACTCTGGTCTATGTTAAGGAGCACCGAAAGTGTACAATTCTGATGTAGTGAAGAAGGATTTTTTCTACGAGCAATTAAGAATAGTTCAGGGAAGGCTCTTTAAAAGTGACATTGTAATCATGCTGAATGAACTGAATGGCAAGTTAGAATCCGGCAACAATTTGTTCGGATATGTGATGGCGAAACATGGTCTTGGTGACAGCAACGGTAATGGTGTCGGGTCCGTGGATGTCTGGAACTCCGCTGCCTCATCATTAGTGACATATTGTTCGAGCGCATAGCCTGCATAAGGTCAGTTGGGGGTCAACTGACCGAAGCCGTTCGTGCAATTAGATAGGACACTTCGCGATCAGCAGTAGCTTTAGGAGTTGCCTTCTGGAGGTGTGTAACAAGAGAGGCGCTTGCATTGGGCTCGAAAGGGATTACCATCTGATGGTCTTTTACGTTCGTTTGCATGTTACGTTCATTACTTCACGCAGGGTTAAGGGGTGGGGGAGTTGGCAACTCCTCAACATCGACCGCTTGAATGATCCAGCTGTCGCTTGACAGTGGAAAAGTTATTTCGCTGAGCGGACCACAAATATACTGAGTAACCCACCCGAGAACATCGATGAACATTGGGAGTCATTAAAAATTCTCTTTTCTTGGATCCTACATAGGTCGTCGACCACATTCCGAGCAGACATTATAAGATCTGGCTGATTGCGGAATCGTGGAAAGGGGTTGAAGAGTACTCTCCGCTGCGAGTGATGGCGGGCGTGGCGGAACGAGAAGTTCAATGTAGTGTACGCCAAGAGAGAATCTGTTATTTCGTTGGTCAGGGAACCGGAAGATGTCGCAGATTAAAATTATTTCATTTTATAATTATTTGGCCGCAAATCTTGTGATGATCCTATAAAGGACGTGAATGGTCGAGTTCTCATCCGCGATAATGAACAACTGAATAGGCGCAAAGAACACTTCATCATGATTATGGAAAAATGTGTAGTCGCCATAACATGTAAATATGGACTGTTGCTCCAAGCAGATCATATTGAAACAGTGGGAGGAATTTAGATCTTAGTTGCACGTGCTCTTCATCCATCTTCAGGAAGCTTCCGATAGCGTCACCCGTATTCTGGAGAAAATAATAACTATTATCAGAGAGACATACTCGTATGGTGACGCAAAATGGCACATGCTGCACCACGGTAAAATCTGGTTGAATTTTGAGGTCCAAAGCGGAGTCCACCAGGGTTGCATCCCGTCACCGATATTATTTCTTCTTGTTATCGTGGACGAATTCAATGCCCGATGGCATCTTTCCTCAAACACCTCGACTACGCTGATGACATCTGTTTGCAATCTCACTGTTCTCAACGGGTCATGGGCCTTGGCCAAATGGGATTTGGAGAGAGAAACAAGTAGAGTTAGACTAAAGATAAATACCAACAAAACCAAAACTGTTCCGCTCGAAACGTCTCCCCATAGGGTCAAACCTCTTACTGCACAAGACAATGATCTTGCCAGTCCTCATGTATTCCTCGGAGACTTGGGTTCTTAGCAAGAAAAATTGCAAACTCTTGGCCACGTTCGAGTGAAGAATCCTCCGAAGAATTTTTGGCCCCCTACATGAGATGGATGTTTCCGTAGCCTACATAATGACGAAATCTATGAGCAATATCATCACCATCAAGTTGTGGATTAAATCCGGCTCAATGGGTTACGGAGGGCGAGTCACTTAATCGGTATGAATGAGGATGATCCAGTCCGGAAAGTCTATAAGGGCAATATCTATGGTAGGAAAGGAAGACGAGGTAGACCCTGGCTGAGATAACGCAATGGCGTAGGTCAGGACGCCAGACAGCTTTTAGGGATATTGAATTGATGGACCTCAGCGCAAAACCGGGAGTTCTTTATTAAGGCAGACCTAGACCGGATACCGGTTGTTGTGCCGTGTGCGATGATGATCTAAACCAGAATTCTCAGTTGGACGGATCCCCGCACTGTCCCTATCTGTATTAGGGAGCAGAGTGTCGAAAGCGTGGATCAATTTGTATATCTAGAAACCATGGATCTGTTCACGATGGCTTCAAACTGAATGTTGCCTGGCGCATTAACAGTGCTAGATCCACTTTCGCTGCCCTGTCTGGAAATTCAGTTATCTCAACAACAAGTTCAAGTTGAGACTGTTCTGTGTCAGTGTTGTTTCTGTGTTGCTATATTGGAAAAGCGCATGAAAATTGAAATCTACAGTTATCCAAAAGCTCGAAGCTTTGGTCAATACCGGTCTGCCTCGTATCATCGGAGTGCGCAAGCCTGACCCAATTTAAACGAAAAACTTGATCGGCAAACAGAGCTGCCAACCGTACGCACTGTGGTCGGAAGACGGAAGTGGCGGTGGATAATCCACATGCTAAGGAGGGGCGACAAATATATCACTGCCATGCAGTGGAATCCACTCTCCCAGAATGGCTGTCGAGTCGGTTACCCCAAACGCATTTGGGGCAGAACAGTAGAGGAGGAGCCTGAGTGTCTCGCGTACCTACCGTAACTTAATATTCTATTTTTCCTGGCTGCGACACATAACTGACCTAAAACATATTCAATGAGCTCTTATCAAAATGCCTATAAATGCTTATTTCACACACCAGTAAGCTCCGCATATTATAATACAAAGCTTGTACCTTTTGCTGCAATATCGATTAAACAGTTGCCGACTCCAACCACCTCAGGTGGATGAAACTTCACTTTATTCAATATTTGTATTTTAGTGTTGGATTCCGTTTAAACTCTGATCCTACTGAACAAATATACAAATTTGGGTCTACTCAACCACTAGGGTGATAGATTTCGCAGACTAAAACTCAGTCAAAAAGGCCCTTTTTTTGACCACATAAAATATTATTCTGATTCGATGGCCGAACTATTTTGGTATATATACAAAAGATGGGATAACATTTTCTTAAACATATCTTCTACAAATGTGTACACTAAAGATTATTATTCGCAATAAAGGTCATTATTCAATCCAGCATTAAATAACGCGCTTGCTGTGGGAACCAGTCATCGTTAACATAGAAGTGCAGAGATATAGCTGTCATCTGCAAAGGAATGTATTAAAAATGTGTTTAAAGTTACTGCAACTTTCAATGCACGAATGTTATAAGGAAGGCATGCACACAGTTAAAACCGTGATGTTCACTAAATCAAACAAATCAAGAGTTGTTATTGTCAGTCAATCAATCTTCATTAATTTCCCTAACAATATCTAATCCCCTGAGTGCTTCGCAACTAGTGTTTCCACCACCATTCAATACTATAATACTTCAAAATAACTTCTGTTAGTCTAACATTTCCGGTATTCAGTATTGTAATAGTTCCGTATCTCCTCCATGAATCTATTCAAATATTGAACAATCCAGAAACGAAGGATTACGGTAGCGTTGTTTACAAGCAGAGGGATTTAACATGACCCCATTCACATCGAGATAGTCATCCCTAGGATCGATAGTCCTCGTCGAAAATATACAACTTTCCATTGCAAATCCATAAAAATAACAACCTCTCTTGAATTTCCAGGCGCCTTTGCTACTTCAAACCTATGTTTGAATCCATTTTTCTTTTCCAGTCCAATTAACTTTTCAACAGGACCAATTCTATGCATTCCCCTCAAAATGTCAAGCGATTGCCATCAATTACGTCTCCCATCAGCGTATATCAAATAGATGTCCTTAGGCAGAGAAAGGCCGAAAGGCAGATGCCAGCACAAGATCAAGGCGAAAAAGTGTGATGTTATGACTTCGCATGGCAATAAGGATACATCAGAGTCCCTTTTATCTGCCTAGACATGGCCATAAAGAATCAATAGCTAAGAGATCCGGATGGCGTAGGATGCAAACAACACTTTATAAAAGTACATATTAGTTCCTCATAAAAAATGAACAATATTTCTTATCAAACACTTGTTGATTCTTATCGGTGAGAAGATACATAAATCCCGTTTGGGAGGCAGAAAATGGGTCTTCTAGTTGGAAAAATAGTGGCGCGATGAACAGTTGGCTAGAGAGATTTATGCTTCCTTTAACTCTTAATGGTACCATTTAAATGAAGGATGTGATCGTTGTTTGATACGGCCAAAAGTTTTTTAAAATTCGGTTTCAGATACTAAACGTGTTATTCGGATTTCGAACATATTGGAGTTTGTTGCCTCCCTTGCAGTAACCGAGTATAAAGTTTAATTCCTTCCTCTTTCTCTTTCACAATTTACAATTTATAATCCATCTGACCCTTGTAAGGTAATTTTTAATTACCAAAAAATGTGAAGACGTCGGCGGTTTCAACGTATGCATATTAAAACAGATCCTTATGAAATCCTTACGGTTTCAACTACTCCCATATCCACAAGATACTTCCTGGCTTTCCTAATGGATTCCATTCCTCTTACCATGCTCCAGTAGGGAATAGACAAGATGCACAGGCGAAGATAGATATTATGTTCAGGAAACCGGAGGGAGAAAGTTTCAGAAAAATGGAAAATTGCCATAAAATGAGCCCCTAATAGCAGACAACTCCAATCTCAATCGAAATTTGTTCGTCTAAACTTTTTGCCTGTACTTCTTGAGTGATGTATGTATTCCCTTGTCTTGATGTCGGTCCTTGAGAATTCTTGCTTTTGAATGATTCGCAAGTTTCCTTTGGTAACGGTTCTGGTACTCGGATCGTTGTTGGTCGCTGCGCTCTAGTTGTTGGAATTGAAGGCCATAAATCCCTAAAGCAAAATTCGATATCTGTTGATTTACGTTTTGGTCTGACATATCAAGACAGCAATGGTAATCTATCGATATCGATGGACCACAATAGCGGCACCCACAAAAATAAAATCTTTCAGAGCAAACAGTTCGGGGGAAAGTTTTTTGTAAACTGGGAGATTCTGAGAGAATATCCAAATTTCGTTTTGCCTGGGGTTGTTTATGTGTTGGAAATAGGAAAAGTTCATGCACTTCCCTAAATTGTGGGCGTTATTTCCTGGGAATAATGACATTCGTGTATTTGATAATGAAAGAAGTCAAGCAGATCTAAGTGCATACAGTACGTACATAGAATATTTGGCGAACTACAGTGCTGGAGTGTTTTCAATCGGATAGGTAAACGTAGTTAGGGCATGACGTAGTATAGTATAGAATTCTTCATGAAAAACAGTAACTACAACACATTACACAATATCGAAAGTTAACCTCTAATGACAACTTTTCGTCTGTGGTGCCTGCCCCAAGCATCTGCTTTTTTCGACCATGTTTTGCGACTTCTGGTTGCACGTCTGCAGGTGTGCTGGACGGTAGCCGTACAACCATTCCTTACCTGAAAGACATCGGAAGGTGGTGCGCTGCGATTAGTAACGTTGAAAGTAATTCTTGAGGATGCTCTCGGGAAGGCTACTGGTACATCGAGAACCTCGTCTCTGAACAAAAAGGCTGCCTGAACTTTTTCTTCGTCTTTTTCTTTATACTCTGTCTCGTTCACAAGCGGGTTCAGCTCGCTGATCGGTTACGCAATTTTGTTCCGCCAAAAGCCTGTGTCCGGATAGCTGAGTGGTTAGAGCACAAGGCTGTCGTACGGAAGGTCGCGGTTCAAATCTCACTGGTGACAGTGGAATTTGTATCGTGATTTGACGTCGGATACCAGTCGACTCAGCTGTGAATGAGTACCTGAGTCAAATCAGGGTAGTAACCTCGGGCGAGCGCAATGCTGACCACATTGCCTCCTAGTGTACCGTTACGGTCTTGAATGAAGTGCTCTAACACACTTCAAGGCCCTGATTCAATATGGATTGCTGCGCCAACGATTATTATTAAAAGCCTGATTTGGATCAAGTCGCGAGGTTTTCAGATCACCATCCAGCATATCAAGCCACCTTTGTTTCCACCGACCTTTTGGTCACTTACCATCGACCTCGATGTTTAGACCAATCTTGGCAAATGAATTATCATTAGCATGCACAATCGGTACAACCCAACGTCGATCGCGGATGTTCTCATTTCGGATGCGATCATAATGTGCTCCCGCCCTGATCCCCATAAGTGCGAGACGCCGTTCATTATATTTTAGATTTGAGACGTTCGTCGATACGTCGATCACAGAGAAAACCAGTTGTGGAACGCCACTTCATCCAGATTTTGCTAATGCCACTGTTAGTGTGATAGTGCCTTTTTTATGGGGATCTGTCGTAAAAAAATCATTTTTATTCAGATTTAATCTGCGACCTGCTGCATGAGACGTATTGAACGTAAGGAAAATATTATCTGCTTAAAGCAGTGTATAGAGCGCTGGACATTGGATGCCCCTACTGACAGTGTCCATAACAAGAAGAAAGAGGTGGTGAAAGAGCGCTCCCTGGATGAACACCGACGGCGATACTCTTCAGATCATGATAAGGTAATTGAACCAAGCGCACGTTGTTTGGTTGCTTTCCTCGATTTATTATTTATTACTTCCGACCTTCCGCTAACAGATGGAATCGCTTAAAATCTCGACAGTGGTTATGCAAGTGGAGGATTTCTTCCTTTGAAATCTGCTCCAAAAATGTTCACCATTTACCCGTCACCTATGCTGACGATATCGACATCATGGGAAGAACCACCCGAGACGAACAAACTGCCTTCATTCAGATTGAGCAGGCGGCAATTGGTGCCAGATCTTGAGCTGCACATCAATGAAGGCAAGATAAAGTATATGGTGGCAACGTCAGCACCGAAAATCAACCAATCAACAACATCGAACCGCACTGGTCAAACGGGAAGAATAAGGATAGGAGAATACAACTTTGAGACCGTTGATAATTTCTCCTATCTAGGGTCGAAAATCACAACCGATAACAGCTACGATTATGAAATCCGCTCACGGTTGTTGTCAGCCAATAGAGTCTATTTCAGCTTACAGAAACTGTTTCGCCAGAAACATCTCACCATAGGGTCAAAGCTCTTACTTTATAAGACAATGATCTTGCCAGTCCTCATGTATTCTTGGGAGAATTGTGTTGTTAGCAAGAAGAATTGCGAAGTCTTGGCCGCGTTCGAGAGAAGAATACACCGAAGAATTTTTGGCCCCTACATGAGGATGGACGATTCCGTAGCCTACATAACGACGAAATCTATGAGCGATACCATGACCGTCAGGTTGTGGATAAAATCCGGCTCAATAGGTTACGGTGGACGGGTCACTGAATCCGTATGGATGAGGATGATCCCACCTGGAAAGTCTATAAGGGCAATACCTATGGTAGAAAAAGAAGACGAGGCAGACCCTGCCTGAGATGGAGCGATGGCGTAGGTCAGGACTTCGGCGCAAACCAGGATGTCTGGAGTTCCTTATTAAAGCAGGCCTGGACCGGATACCCGTCGCAGCTTGTCGATCGGGAAAGAAAGTACCGTTCTTGTCATTAATGCAGCAGAAGTGTTTGATATCCTGTGCGTTGCACGTTCTTATGAGAATATAAAGATTTAGAGAATTGCTTATATGAAGCATATATTCATAAGTACAAGGTCATGAGGCATCTTTCTCGGCATCAGGCCGACCTGTCTGAAGAAGTGAATATTGCAATCAGTTGATATAATGGTGAGCTTCATCAGTCGGTTATCAAATCGTTCGACTTCTTTAATGGCATCATGGAAACCCTCAGAGATTGCAATGCCAACACCGTTATTGAGTTTGGGCTAACAAAACCGCTCGTTCTATGTCGCAGCTTTTGGAAACAGACCATTTGGCTTCCTGTAAAGCGTAAATATCAATGTGCCCTTTCGGAAGAGCTCATGCGAGTTCCTTGGTCTTTCTAGTGCGAGTGTCAATATTTACTGTGTATCCATACTACAAGAACCCTTTCCTATTTCTCGACAGGACCGGGGCCCCGTTGATTGAGGTGAATGCCCTCCAAGGCATTGAAAATCTCAACATTGTGACATTGGATGCATTTTATCTGTCGCGAGACCTGTTACCAAGAGAAATCAAATATATGAAAGAGGTTGTGAGTGTATCGAGTTGTGGGTAGACAATGTCTTGCAGCTGTGTATTGCGGTATGGGTTGCAAAGTCTGAAACTGTTGCCGAGGTTTGTCCAAGAAGTCCAGTGGGCCCTCTGGTTCAGCCTGCCTGGTTATAAACTCACTAATGTCCAAGGGAAGCTGTGACGGTGACCCTTGCGGGGGGATTATTGGTAATAAGTTCACTGCACTACCAACGGCCACGATTTCAGAATTTCATTATTTTTTTTTATTTTTTAAACAGTTGTTTCCATTCGTCGAGAGGAGAAAACCCTCTTCACAATATTTTAAATTTTTTATTTCAATTAATTACCTTGACTTCTTATTTTTATTCTTTAAGCAAAAATATTGAGCACGTTTAACTTGGTGGAAATTATTTAAAAATTTATAAAGTAAAAAACCCAGTGACTGTGGAACTTTTCATTTTTATCTCTCGTTTGTACTCATTGTGCCCCTAAATTCTAGCTTTTCAATATAAGTATCACGACTTCGTCCTCTCCAGTCCATTCGCATGAACTTTGCTGTTTGTAAGGAGCTGGTAGATACCCTGGGAAGTAATTATATCCAGAGTGTCTAGTCTTACTCGTGGATTTCTTGAAATTCGTGCTAACTTTTCGTCAAATGTCACCTACTGCAGCACAAACCTCTCAGACACTCCAACCAACTCCAACTGAAAGGCGCCTGCACAATTCCTAAGTCTCCTTCAGGTGCCACATCCTCCACTCTGTACATTGCTCCAGTAAATTAAACGGTCCCTTGCTTCGCGAGGCGGGGGTGGTACCCTTCACCCGTCAATAGTAGCATTGCACTGCACCGCACATCGCCTTATTCTCATCATTCAGGGCCTCTTCTACAGCCGCCCAATTTTTTCCAGAATGTGAGAGGTCTAAGAACCAAGCTATTAGGCTTCAAATTATCCGCCTTTCATTTCAAACACCAGGAAGTGCAAGTGATACCAGACATTGGCTCGGTATCTGACAAGCGCCTACCTCCGCCGCATATACTGCGAAGAACGGTGGTATTTGGGTGACGGCTTGTAAAGTATTATCACGTCGTTCCGAACATTACAAGATATTATTTATCACAAGAGTAATATCTTCACCAAATTGGAGATGCTAAGTGGTTTTTAATGTTAAGTAATATCGTGATATTTGATGATGTTTGGATTGAGTTCGGGGACTGTAATGTGGTACAACACTTTGAGAGGATATTGCTTTTGTGATACTGCATCGCTTGCATCTTTACTACTCTTTCATTGTAACAGTAATAGCCCGGGGCTGGCAAATATACCTGGCGGAGACGTCCTTATTTATGGAATTCAGTCTCTTATGCACACCTAGCCTAAAGGTCTCGGCCTCACCTCAATCCGTCCAACAGCTACTTTCGCCCTTCTTTTTTATGCACCTTCATAAGCTCCTATTGCTTTGCAGCTTAACCCCACCATAAACCACTTAAGGGGGTCACCCCGTGTGTCGGATTCGCGGGATCGAATTTTTTTTGGCATCAATTGTGTAGAATATACAGACAAAGTCATTTTTCGATATTCGGAGTGGTTCGGAAATTATAGTGTTAAACACGTGATAAGTCACATGCCAGATTTATGTGGATCGCCGTAATAAACCACGTATTTATCGGTCCAAATGACGTTTGAATGACTTCGCTTAAATCGTAAGAATTGTAGCCAAGGCTTTACTTGTGTTTCTTCAAGAAACCTGAGGTATATGGATTAGGTATAGGAGATTAACGGTCAGTTAAGATTTTGTGGTTGAAAATCGCATTCTACTTTTTAAATACGTTTTTCTCGCCCAAAATCTATCAAACGAAATTCATAACATATTTCTACGGCCCGCAAACTAGGATAATTGCGATTCATTCAGTAGTTTTTTTTAATAATTGAAGACGTCGTAACAAAACGCCAAAATTCGCAAAAAAAAGTTTAACACGGCACCAAAAATTTAGCTTTTAATATTTTTTAATAATCCTAGTTTGCGGACTGTAGTTAAGGCTGCATGTTAAAATGCCGTTTACTTTTTTTCTTTAAGATGATTTAAGCGCCCTCCAGCGTGGCAGCAGGAAAACACCTTTTTTGGAGAAAGGTGTATAAATTGCTCTGTGTTTTAATAACCGACTAAGCGATTCGACTGGAAAAATTACTATGCACGCTCAAGATATTAGTAAATCTATGGTAAAAAATTCGTATCTGTATCTTTATCCAGTTCTTCACAAAAAAAATCTAAAAAAGGCCAAAAAAACGGCCTTCACACGGGATGACCCCCTTAAATTGAACTCTTAATCCTGTCCTTTTTAAACCGCTTGTGTTTCGCCTTAGATAATTCTCAGATCCTCCTTCCTACGTCGCTGGTCTCCATTTCTTCAAAACCAATCATTTTCTTCTGTCTGCACATAATTTTTAACAGCGAAAGTTATCAGGATTCCAACACAAAAGAGGCAATCATGCTCTTGCTAAGTGTTACCATTTGATTTTGCTCCACTTCTGTTTTAAAATCCTTGAAAAATATGGCTTTGTTAAACGTCTATCGACTGCCACCAATTTGCTAAACTTTGCCCATTTTGTTACTCGCCTCATATACTTCTAACCGATGCTGTAGCGTTTCTTTTGGTGATTGTGTATCACGTTCGTTTTTTCTTTTTCCATGGATCCATTTTGGCCCACTACAATTTCTATTGTTCGTCAATGATTTTCCTTTTTCCTCATTTCGCTTACTTTTTATGCCGATGGCTCTCTCTTTTCCCCACTCTGGTGCACTGATGCTCCGTTAATGAGTTGGCACTAAATATTAGCAAGCCATTCATTAGAGTACTCGCTACCATCTTCTCCCATTGTATTTGCCTACTCTCTTGGTGGACATTCTTCTAAACTGTCTCTACAGTTACTGCTTTTATGCTTCCGCACTTCCAGAATATCAAGATATATATTGCGTACTTCTTCCGATTTTGACTCTGCGAACCCGCTTTGACGCTCGTCAACTCCCTGATTAGGATCGTCCCCGAGATTGCTCCGTAAGAAAGTTTAGAGTAAATTCACCCCATACCTCTTCTTTAAAAAGAGTGGACTACCCTCGTCTCCATTTTTTAATCTCTCTTAGCGTGGTTCATTTTGATAATTTCTTCACTTGGCGAGGAGAACTTCAATTTGTGTTGTCCGACGTCACCATGAACACCAAAACGTTTAAGCAGGGGCTTGACGGACTGGATGAGGAGACGATTGAGCGTTTTCTCGACGTGCTTCAAGATTACTCCTACGAAAGGCTAAGAAAGCAGCTTATTAAATGGCTGTGAATGAGTTAAATGGCTTAACTAAATCACTTACTGGTAGAGCTACTGCTTGGTGCTCGTCCGTCAAGCTAACTGCTGGGCGAGATGAAGAAAATAGGTGGTATGACTGTAGAGACCGTTGGCCGCCGCGGCCGATTAAATCCATGATGTCTACTGCCGACCCCTGGTTTTCGCAATACCATCAACCTCAATTCAAGTGGTCCAGCTGTTGATCATAGTATCTCAAGCAGGCCTGTGACCGTTAGGAACTTTAGTATGTTCCCCACTTCCAGAAGTTCCAGCTTTGCATCTGGTATTAAGTGTTCTCCCAGATGTATCGACCTACTTTGCACAAGTGCCGGACACTGTCCCAGGACGTGCATAGAGGTTTCGTCCTCCTCCTCACAGAACCTGCAGGCAATGTCCGACAATGACCAGTGAGAATTCCCACTATGATTCGAAGGTTCTTTTTGGTGAGGTTTAAGCAATCCTTTGTGCGCATGGGTTCGTATCCTCCAATAAGCACCCTGGACTGCTCCATCCCTGATAGGCCCGCCCAATATAGTTCCCTCAACCGTTTCTCTTCGTTTCTTAGATTCATAGCCATGAAACCGTTTCCGATTCCACAGAAGGGTTCTGGCCCGTGTAAAGGCATCCCTGCTCCCTTCTTGGCTAGTTCATCCGCTGCCTCATTGCCTTCCAGCCCAACATGGCCTGGAACCCAAAGTATCCAGACCTTGTTGGACGAGCCGAGTGTATTCAGTCTCTCAAGCCATTCCCATACCAGTTTAGAGTTCACCTGGTTGGACTTAAGTGCCTTGATCGCTGCTTGGCTATCGGTGAGAATAGCTATGTTCTGCCCCCTGTAGTTCCTTTGCAGATTAAAGGAGGCACATTTGTCTATGGCGTAAATTTCCGCCTAGAATATGCTAGTGTACCTGCCCATTGGCTCAAAGTACATTTTGCTTGGACCAATGACACCGGCACCTGCTCCCTCTGCTGTGAGGGATCCGTCAGTGTACCAAGTAATCAGTTGCTGGTTTAAGCCGTATGTCGTTTCTTAGTTAGCAGGGAGGGTTGCGTTCGGGAATTATGACTAGGTCACTGTCTACCTCCCCATTCCGAAGAGGGGCGCTGATACGTCCAGGTACCACCGAACGTTCAGCGAAAATGCCTCTAAATGTACCAGTCCTTGCATCTTTTCCCCAAAGAACAAAACTTGGTCAGGTAACAGCTATCCGAGATGCAGTACCATGACACTTAACCAATCCGGTTTATGACTATAGGTAAGTAGATATGGGTTTCGCCTTCAACAAATGTTACTTTGCCGCTTCATTACAAAGGATATCAAAACTGCAAACTTTAACCCCGACTTCCTGTGCCACTATAGATTGCTAGTGGATATACACAATAGATTGACAACCTCTTAACGTAAGATCAGGAAGAATCTCAACATGCACTTCTAACACTCGTTCCATCGTTTTTGAAGACATTGCCACTTCACGTATTCCCTCACTTCTTCAAAAATACCGTTACATTATTGCCGAGCATGAACCAATTAAGTATTATGTTCCGCACCATCCCAACACTGCTGGCTCGTCTATCTTTCTAAGGTGCGTCCATAGCCAGCGCAGTTGCACAGACAGAGTGCGAAGAACTTCTTAAGAACGGTATTTACAGACCTGTTGGTCTTTGCCAGTTTACATGATCACTAAACTCAATGCACTTTCTCGACCTTGGGCCAAGACCAAGAACCAAGTCATATCACCAAACTCACACCTTTTGTATCCTTCTTGTTCGCAAGAATGAATTTTGAATTATAATATTATTTACGCAAATCTTTCAGTGATTCATCTACTCTGAATTACGAAGTCTATACTTCTGCTTTGCATATTTGAGTGAGGTTCTAGTTGCATCCTTCTCTAGATCTGAACATTTAGAGCACCTCGAGTGCATTTTCCAATGTCTACTTGAGGTAGGTCTAGCACTTATTGGTGAGAAATATAAGTTATTACAACCGCAGTTGAGATTCCTCGGCCACGTAATAACCTCTGAAGGCAGCAAACCGAACCCTGTCAAAGTGCAAGGACCTGTGAAGATTCTTGTGCATGTTAAACTCCCTCCTGATTCCCAGAGGTTATCCAGGCAATTGAAACCGTCAAGCGACAGCTGATGGAAGCTACACTTGTGGGAAAATTGTCGTATTCGTCAATGGCTTAGATACCGCTACGGGTTTCACATCGTTTCACCGAAAGGTGAACCAAATCTGATATCCATTGATCCTTTGTTTTAAAGGTTCTTTCTAGGGTGACCCCATATGGAGTTCCTTTAGATGGTGACGCTTGAATTTGCTTTACTAGATCTTCAGACACGCGCTTTCACGGCTGTTCAATTACTGGTCACAGCTGACAACTTCAAATGGGAGGTTTTAAAAGAAGTCAGTTAATTTTGCCTTCGCTTCTGTGGATTATTCTTCACAATTCAGTATTACATGGAATGGAACTGTAATGTTGATATCACATTTTCCATATGGAAAATGGCTTCGGACCTCCTTTTCTTCCTCTTCGTCATTTGAAGATATTCTTACTGTTTATCAGTTCCAGTTCACTGTTATGGGTACTTCTTCCCTCAGGGGTTATCCGCGATCCTTATTGGGTCCCTTACGATCCGTCGCTTGGGTCTCCAGGGTGTCCAAGCAAGTAGTGCTAGCGACAAGACATCAGGATTTGTAAATAAAAAAGAAGTACTGACGTGAATGCGGTATCCAGGACGAAGACGCAATCCAGGCAGTATCACACATTGCTGTTGTTGCGAAAATCGGCACAGTGGAAAATACTGAAACTGAGTAGATGGCTTCGAATGTAAGCCGAGTGGGAGCGCAGTCGACTGTTTTTGCGAATACCGAAGAGGAAATACGCGGCAGTTGTGAGGCACATTTGGTTTTCAACTTCCCTCCAAAAGCAGCAGCAAAGGTGACACCTTTGCTGATAGAACTGGAGGAACTTCTTGATCATATTTCGTACTACAGGCGAACATGGAGAGCTGATGATGCGCGAAAGTAGCAGCAATCGGGCCCCCGTAGAGGGCATTGCAAGCGACAAACGGAACGAAGTGCGAACTGGGGAAACAACAAAAAGAGGAAAGGCATTTGAAGGGGAATCCACCCAGGGTTCAAAACAAGAAGACGAAGCAGAGCAAGAGGCAATTACGTCGTCAGAAAAATCTCTGCTTAAAATTAAGGCGAATACGAATAGTGGAGCACTAGAAGAGATCTAAAGGCCAGCTCTGCCTATTAAGCCGAACGACGGCAAGACCTTTGTGGAAATCCGCAGCGAAATGCGTTTTAGAATCAAGCCTAGAGATAGCGGAGCAGAAGTATCTTCCATGCAGAAAAGTAAGGTTGGTGGAACCCTCATCGAATTAGGTCTGAAGACAAAAAATAAATGTGCATTTTGTGAAGTAGGGAAGGAGATACTGGGAGAGAAAGCTTTGATTTCTAGCTTAGAACCCGCGGGCTTACACAAAACTCGAGACCTTAACTGCCTCACAAGAAACAACGAAGAAGAAGAGGCCATCAGCCGCGACTTTCCGAAAATATCCAATTTCAAATTTTCATCGAATGTTATAGATATTTAGAGCATAGGTAGAGGTTTGCAACCTGCCAGGGGCCTAACAGGAGGGCAAAATGCCGCAGATGGATGCCGAGAGATATATAAAGCGAATACCTACGACGAAAGGGAGGGATGCGCCTTATGCAGGAATCGTAACATGTCTGATGAGCGCGTTGTGAACGGAACTGGAAAGAGCAAGGATGCGGTTAGCACGATCCGCATCCTATAGATCAATATGGACCGGAGTGCAACCGTTCATGAATTGCTAGCGCAGTTCAGTACGGAGATAAAAGCTGACCTAGTGTTCATCATTGAACAGTACCGAAAAAAGGACCCAGCTCATGGCATCCCGATGTAACGTATCATAACACCCACTTTAGGGTTCTTGCCCAAGGCCCAGGGATGGTTTTGTCCAGATTCGGTCGGGGTAACGTTTTCCGGTCTTTATCTAACACCGAATGAGACGTTGCTGGACTTGGGGCGTAGAGGTGGATACCGGAAATTGCAGAGCTCCGGAAAGAGTGTCACAAACTCCGCCGATTATCACAGCGTTTAAACGGCCAGGAAGAGGCGTGTACCACAATGACAGAGTATAGATCAGCGAAAAGGAGACTCCGCAGCGTAACGAACAGAAGCTAGGCTCTTTGCTGGCAGGACCTGGCCGACAAGGTTAATGGAGAACCCATGTGGACTCGGTTACCGGTAACGCGAAAAATCAAGACTCTGACGAAATCCAGTTCACTTAACGCCAGGTAGATGAACCGCATTGTACGGGCACTATTAGCTGCGCATCCCGCACGGGTTGATTACAATAACGTGGATAGCGTCGAGGGCTGCCCACTTTTCTTTATAAAAAATTGGAAGGGGTAGTCCTCTCTATGAAAAACAAGAAGGCGCCCGGAACCGATGTTATCCCAGCAGAGGTATACAAACGGTGTCCCAACATCAGCTAGACACACTGCTTGGCGCATTGAACGTGTGCCTGAAAGAGGGCATTTTTCCTTCCCTTTGAAAGATACGGGGCTAGCGTCGATCAGCAAAGGGACCCTGAGTTGTCGTCTGTAAACCAATCACTTTGACACTGCCGGAAAAGTGCTCGAGGAGCTCATCAGAGGTGGGCTCGCTAAAGTGATACTTGCTGCCGGAGACTTATCCTCTCGGATTACGGTTTTAGAGAAAAGAGATCCACAGCGGACGCTAATACACAGCGGTGGAGCCGAATTACGGGCTGGATCTTCCTCGAAGTAATAGTTCTCTTCCTTCTCTCCTTTCCCGAAGTTGAAAGGAATTTTTTGGTTTGAACAGTCCTTAAGGTGGCACAGCTCGGGGGCTAGACCGAAATAATGTGACAAACGATTCCAAGCTTGCTCCCTGAAGATGGGGGGGTGCTTAGGCGGTAGGCTGGCGGCGGTACTCCAACACTCTGTGGGTAAGTTCATTCACCTGTCCTATCCGTCAAAAAAATTATGGGTTTCGGTGGTTAGTCCCGACGTAATTGGAGGTGGAGATCTCGCAGCTAAAGGCAGATCACTGCTAATCAGGTATGGTTCAACTGAATCTACATATCCAAGTTAATGATAACGGAGCATGTAGCATTCTTTGATACTTCCCAGGATTTGAACGGGACGGAGGTGTTCATGAAATTAACCTGAAAATTAGTTGGCAATATTTGACATTACATTGCAAACGGAAACCCAGAGTTAACAATGTAAATCGTATTTCAAATCATGCTTCAATATAGTGTGTCACGAAAGTTGGGTTCTATTATTTTCTTTGCGGGTAAGAACAGCTACCAAATCCTAGGTAGCTGTTTGTGGGAACAAATGGGCATTTCCCAGATTTTGTCGAAGATTGCTGTACTATATACCATACAATACTTAAGAGCATATTATCCTTGAACCCTTCCCATTTTGTTGGACCGATTCCCATCTTTCGGAATATCATTTTGAGCTGGATAAATATGCAGCAGTCTCCTTCAGACTGTCGTATACAGAAAAGCGATGAAGCTGATTGTTTTCGGGACCACACGTTGTTATATAAATTGAATCTCTAAACCCGCATTTATCCAAATCTTCAGCGTTTTGCGTCGTATGCCACTGTTACTGCGAAGTTCAATAACACGGAGGCGGGGGCTTTGGTACCTTGTTTAATCTCCGTCGTGGAGTATACTTATATACTCAAATCAATTGATCATAAAGTGGGTTATTACTTTAATTTAGACAATTGAATCTTATTTGATTCTAACAGTAAGACAGATAGAGTGCCCGCTGAAATTTGTGTTTAGGAAACAACAAATCAATATCACGCCGGCCCACATAATGGTTGGAATAGACACTCTTAATGTGTACTCATTCGTTACTTTTTTCATTCTTTGAATTGAGTTTTTTCATTACTACTCCCTGCAATGATACATTTTCATTTCTTTCTATTTCAGGTTGAATAGTACCCACAACAATGGCCTCAGCGCAGCCAGCAGGCCGTTGCCAAAATTAGGCGCTCAATAAGCAATATCTCTCAATATGATTATCTGAGTAAATGGACACATCAGCATTATTTTTACCAAAGAGATAATGGTCTCGATTCAATCAAAACCGGATTAACAAAACCGACAGGCAAGATGATTTCTGCCAGACAACAGAGCAATCACCTGTAATACCAGCAGTTGGAGCAAAAACGGGACAAGCCATTAGGATAACTCGGGACCGCAATTACAGGATAATACCAGCGAACAAGGGAGACAATGCTACGCTTTAACCCCCACTGTGCTCTACTAGATTCAATTCTTCTGCTATATTTCATGACCAGCTCCCTTCCTCTGCCCGCCTACTCCACGTATCTAGGACCAAATCTCATTGACCAACATTGTAATACGAGTAGCTGTAACAAAACATCCCAACATGACACAAGTCTTAACAAAAACGACGTTAACAATCTCCTCCGTCCGCCCAGAATTGTCGATGGCGATAGCGTTCGGGTTAACAGTGTCCGGGCGACCACCGTCAGTGTGCATAACCCTGGAAAGCATTGGATAGTACCCGGTGAACTCAACGTGACGTCACGTAAATTACAGGTGTCGGGTGGTGAAGGTGCTAATAGTGCAAATTACAGTGATATCCTTAGGATTAGAAGGACAAAAAAGCTGGCGGCTACGAAGAAAAGTTTCTCATTAGTTCTTGTAAATCCGTTCAAGGTGAATGAGGTTTTCGAGAAGGAGCGCAGCTGGCAAAGTGAAAGTGTAACACGAAACTCCAAGGGAAGAATTGTTCTTTTAGGGCTGTTCGAATTGAGTACGAGAGCGGGGGTACGCCCCGAGGGGTTGAGCGAGTTGGCCGCTGCTCAAATGGCTGTGCAACATATCAATCAGCAGAAACTGTTGCCTGGATACACTCTTGAGCTTGTAACAAACGACACGGAGGTAAGCTTACCAGGAATAATATATTCGGAATGAAAACAGACATTCCCTACGAACTGACTCAGCATTTTCGTATTTGCTTGTGAAAAGTGTGACTTACAACAACTTTCTCTGGACAAGCCTTTGTTAGTTAGTTTGCAAATTATAAACTTCCTTTCACTTAGTTGGAGAAAACCCTAGGAAAGAGGCAGACAGAGAAACCTGTAGCTAGCAATGGATACAATCTAAGTGGAAAAGTTGAATATGTTAGCGAAACTTTAACTGGGTCCAGATGTTGATGATGATTGCATGAGATCTGCGATTTGTTTCTTCCTTGCATGATCTGATAAATATTCCTTCTATTCCCTTTTGAAGAGCTTCATATAATGACTTATTTGAATTTTTGATGGCGACCGGAAAATTTTGCTCTTCCGTTTGAAAGTTTTCAAGAGTTAAAGCTTCATAGTCGGCTGTTTCACTGCTTACTTCAGGATGAAATGATGTTACACAATAGGTGTCTCTATGGTTCGGAGTATTGGCTGACTAACAAAAACAATGAACGGCGTCTTGCGGTAATGGCGACGAAGATATTGCGTTGGGCTAATGGTGGACTATTTCATGAAAAATGGTAGTCGACAGGTAATATACCTATATGCGATAATGGCGTTGGTAAATGATCCCCCTCATCTGGTGTGGAATCTTAATGAATGAGGTCTATTCGATTCGTAAAGGATGCCTTCTTAGTTGTTGGTGGTTTCTGAGTTCATGTTAGCCCCGCTTTGGAGTTCAGCAACATTTTTTTATACCAATACTGTCATTCCTTTAAATCTGTAGTAGCCTCCAACAACGAAACAACGCTATTATCCAATAGACGTGAAACCTCACGTCTTGGAGTCCTTTAGTGGCATAGTGGATGGTAATAATTGGGGCCCCCTATTTGTCCATCACTCTAAAATAAACTGAAGTAGGATAGGCTAAGCCGAATCTATATATATGTATAATGTACAATAGCCTTGTTTGTGTATCCTATCCATCAAAGGATATCCAACCAGAGTTTCATGTATTTCCCAACATTTCGTCATTCCATTCTATTTTGAATGACTACTTGCTGAAATACAAATTTTTTGAGGTTACTTCTGATAAAATGGTGCATTCGTCTTCCCAGGTAGATGTACCTTGAAAATACATCCTGTCCTGGGTGCTATTACAAACCTTTTGTTTTTGCTTCCTAGGTGAATCCAAAATTAGGTGGTGGGTCTCTCGATAAACGTTATAAGTTGTGATGATTAGCTTAGCTTTATTTCCAAAGATGAAAACCCCCCTTCAGTAGAGTTGATATCAAATCGGTTTGTATTTTTTTTATATGGTCTAACTCGCTGAAATCTGTTAAAACGTCATCAAAATAGAATTGTTCGAAAATTGTTAATTATTAAATTGTTCCCCCATTGGTACCTATTGTAACATATGTGTTGCTAAGAACGGGAGGTAGATTGCGGTTCTTAATCTATAATGGTCGATTCGTTTATTTATGTCGCATAAAATGAACTAGTAGTTTCCGTCATTCTTGCCTACTTCATCTTCATCTTCTAATCCTCGGTCGCTTTAGCAAATTCAGGGGATTATTATTGATCGTTAATCCGGCATGGAGTAAATCATTTATTGAGTTTCCTTTACCTCATTCGTTGTGCAGAAAATAAAAGTAATCTCGAGTTTGTTTCTAACTCTCTGGAACCTTTCTCATGTGACCAAGCTGTAATGTCCGTGGCTTTACAGCGTTCACAGTTCGTTCGCCCTTTCATTCCGTTCAATTCTCTATTTCTCTTCCCAACATCTACTAACTTTAAAATATTAATTTTGAAAATATGATTTTCATTCTCAATTGAATTTGCAAAAATTTCTCACCTTTTAACTTCCCGCGAAACCCTAGACCCCTTTAAATAGTTTCAAGGTTAATACAAATATTTTCTAACATTTCGATAACTATCAATAACAGTTTTTGTTGTTGTTTCTACATCAACCTGATTGTGTTGCATATTGCTAAATGTATTTCTAATGGTAGTTCCTGGCTAAGGTTTTTAATATTTTATGTAAAAGAAACCCTCACTAAAATCGGTGATCAGTCTGTTTGTCCGTTGTCTGTCTGTCGTTTGACACCGTTCATAGAAATGGTTATATTTAGTGATATGAAATTTGGTGGGAAGGTGGAATTAAGACCCATATACATGCGGTGAGTAACATCGTTTTACGATGAATTCAAATGAACCAACTTTGGGAACGCAACCCTAGCTGCTTGGAGCTGTAGTCATTATGTCCAGAATGAGCTCGGCTGGTATTATTGACATAATGAATGGTTGATATTTCCAATACCGAAAATGAAAGTGACACTGCAACACTGTTTCCACTATTATTAACGCTTATGTCAACGATGCCCCTTGTTGAAACAGTTTCTTGGCATCCGACTCCAAAAGGATTTAAGAGTCTCTCTGCCATAAGCCAAGAATTATACTACTGTTTAAAAGGCATGTGTTCGGATAGCTGAGTGGTTAGAGCACAAGGCTGTCGTACAGAAGGTCGCGGTTCAAATCTCGCTGGTGGCAGAGGGATTTGTATCGTGATTTGACGTCGGATACCAGTCGACTCAGCTGTGAATGAGTACCTGAGTCAAATCAGGGTAATAATCTCGGGCGAGCGCAATGCTGACCACATTGTCTCCTACAGTCTACTGTAGTGTACCGTTACGGTCTTGAATGAAGTGCTCTAACACACTTCAAGGCCCTGATCCAATATGGATTGTTGTGCCAACGATTATTATTATTATTATTATTAAAAGGCATGTAAAAGGGTGGCTGTGGCATACATACACTTATCTGCACCCACATAAGCAGTATATGTACCTGCCCATTTTCTTTGCCTTGCTTGTGTATTCTGCTATTGAAAAAATTTCATGAATGCCTTAAATATAGAAACTGGTTTGTAGTCGCTGATGGGTTTCTCTCACTCTGATCACGGCTCTGAACTCCGAATCGTAAACAAAGATCAAAAGGTGATCAAAACTGTTGATTTTCAAATTCTGCACAGTCAGCTAGGACCGGGGGCGTAAAAATGCGATTGCCCCTGAAGTGCTATTTACTCCTAGGAGGCAAGAAAGGTTATAGAAGATGATCTGTATTTTCAGCTAGAAAATTAAATCCTGTCATAGTCATGTCTAGTCTAACCTAGCGAGAAAGATAAAACCTGTGTCTTCTATTGCAGAAACCGAACAAACAATTCAGATTGCCAGATTTTTGTTACCTACGGGGAAATCGGTGGAAGATATGATCTTTACTGCAGCGGAAAGCTTTCACCCACTGTGCACGACGCAGCCAGTCAGAAAAGGTAGTACAGAAACTTTCATAAGGCAGGAACTGGAAACCTGACTGCAGAAAACGGGAGAGAGAGCCTCGCAAGAAGGAAATTTAAGCCATAAATTAGAAGGGAGTACAGTCTTAGAGGGGAGAAGCACTTGAATGAACTTCTTGGAGACAAAGTAACAGCAAGTTAACCCAGCTTACGACTTCTTCTGGTACTTGGTGTTGTCGAAGAGGACATCTGAATCTACAAATTCTTCAGTTAATTTCTGCTCAAAATATTCTCGCCATCTATCCGTTGCGGCTCGTCGGTCGGTAAGCAAAGTACCGTTCTTGTCATTAACGCAACAAAAGTTGTCGATAACCGGTGTCTGTTCGTGTCGGCCTTTGACAAATCGATATAAATCTCTCTCGTTATCTCTAGTGTCTAGTTTACCGTCAAGATCTTTGTAATCAATTACTCGGGTGACAGTGGTCGCTTTCTTTGCTTTCCTATTGGCAACTTGAGAAACTAGTAGTGGCGTTTCTTTTCACGGACCTTTATTTCAGCGTCGTCATTCCAAAGCCAGATACCTCGATTGATTAACCGCTTACTTCGCTTAGAGACCCCGAGGATTGCATAGCCTCACGAATGTGTTGGCACACCCTACATTCGCAATCATAGAATCAGCTGAGGTGATGAAATCAAATAGCTCCTCCCATTAAGGCTATGACATTCATCCTCTCGCTATTAATCGGGTATTTTAAGATGACTGTAGCTAGGTCCGAGGAACAGACTTGTCTCATCGGGGTTGCCTCTATCAATTTTAACATGAGGACACTACCTGTCTGAGGTTCCGTCATAGAAAAAGATGCTAGCTCCATTTAGCGATCCAATATCACAGATTTTGTTAAACCGAATTTCCAAGAAATTCCACCTTCTTTCACAATATCCGTTTTCATTGCCGTCGGCTTGAAGGCTTCCCAGGTTCCCGGTGTCCTGTCTTCGAGGATTCATTTCAACATAGCGATATAAGCTCAGCTTCTTTCAAGTAACCAACATGTCTGTCTTCCACTTTTCTTTATAGAAGCGGAAGAGATAATTCTGGTAGGCAAAATTTGGCCGGTACTTCACTCTCCTTTACGGTTTAAGTTTCCTTCTTGAGCTTTGTGGATCGCGTCTTTAACTTGGTTCAACGATTTTTCGTCATTTGTAATGGTTGGTAATGTCGTGAGGTTATTTCTTCTTTTTTTCTGATAAAATCGCCATTTAATGCGGTCGCCGGGACAGTATGATCCTCACGCTGTTTTATCGGTGGTTTTATTCGAAAGACGGCAATTAACGGTCGATGTTGAGGTGCGATGGGCTCATGGGGAACGACTTTGCAGTAGATGCGCGGGTAAAATGCAGTCGTGTTATGATAATATAGTCGATTTTCGTTTTACTATTCTTACTATAAAATGTAGGAAGATGAGACAATAGTTTAATAAACAATATATTCATAATCGCAAAGTGATGGATGTCCCCAAAATCGACTCTCGCTGCCTTCATTGTGCGCTCCAAAGCCTTCTCCCCTATGGCACTTGTTGGGTCTGCCTTTTCACCCATATGACCATTGAGGTCGCCTGCAATGACGACATAATCATCAGTGAGCACGGTACAAGTTTTTGCACCGACATATTGGGGGTTTAGTTCTTCACTTTTTTCTATGCTAGAATTAAAGGGCTAAATAGATGGAAAGTATTCGCTTCGAACCTGATGCCTGCAGCCTCTACCTCGCCGCAAAAGAAAAGGGATTAGCAACCATGCATGAAAAGTTATTATGGTATTTAATTCGTTTGAAGGTAAGGGAAAAGAGTATGCATAAGTCAAGAAGGCACTACCGAACTGACGAGTTCCGTTTTCCAGAGACCTACGGGACGCTCCCTTGCAAAAGCCCCAAATACAACACGAAAACAGTTTCCACTGATTTTCCCTATCTGGTTCACCAAAACGAAACTGGCTACCGGTAAAGATTATCTTTGGCAAGTTGGAATTGGAATTGGTCCGGAGCTAATGAATGGTACACCACATTCGGGTGCCATTTTTAAGGGTTTGTGTAAACACAAAACCTTATTAAAATCGGTTTACAATCTGTCTGTCTGTCCGTCTGTCTGTCTGTCCGTCACACGCACTTTTCTCGGAGACGGTTATAGCGATTGGCACCAAATTTGGTAGAAAGGTGGGAACTGTGAACGCTCACGCATATAGTGAGTTATATCCTTTTACGTCGAATTTAAGGGGGGGGTCCCCATACATGCAAAACGTGGGTGTACATTTTTTTTTCATCAAATATAGTCATGTGGTGTATCAAATGAAAGATATCGGTTAGCACTTTTCGAAACCGGTCTTAGTTTCGACATTTGTTGAAAAGGTGGGGAGTGCGGGGGGTGGAAATTGGTCATTTTTTTAACGAACCCATTTTCAGAAACTACCAAACCGAAAAATCAGAAAAAAATCAGGGGCTGCCACTATATGGTGCCTAGGCTCCGATATACCCTCCATACCGATACATGTTCAAATAAAGTTAATAATAGTACATTACTATAATTTTTAGTAATTGATAGGAAAACCCCCCTTAAGTTCACCCTAGAATTACAAAATTTTGCAACAATATAGACTACAGTATAGAGCCTGATCCTGCTAAATGTGGTGAAAATCGCACTATTGCTAACAAATTTATACTAGGTTAAAACTGTCGCTTCTCTGCAAATTCAAGACTATGGATGCCAATATCACTTGAAAGTGGAAATTTTCACATAATATATGCATATTTTACGTACTACATGCTAATGGGACAAATGCACACTCAAACTTCTTTATAAAAGAAATACACAAAATCTTTCATATCTGAAGCGTCTAGCTTCCAGTTTCCTGAGTTGTTAATGAATTGGGAAGCTGATTCAGCATAGGCAACCTTGATGATCACTTTAACCATGCTCAGCTTTCCCACCTCATTAAATCTGTCTAAGGATTGTGGTGTGGTTTCTTTGAATGGCCTGTCTGGATGTGAACTGGTCATTAGTTTTCTAAGTGTTGCTAGTGGATGTTGACATCGATTAGTTAGCTGGCTTGTTTAAATAATCTGATGATGAGATGGCAAACAATTCAGAGAATTTTTCTAATGATGTCGCAAACGATTCGTTACGCGTCGAAAACAGGATGTGTTAACCGGTCTTTCTTTAACATCAATTAGAAATACATCATCATCATCTACGGCGCAACAACCGGTATCCGGTCTAGGCGAGCCTTAATAAGGAACTCCAGACATCCCGGTTTTGTGCTGAGGTCTACTGATTCGATATCCCTAAAAGCTATCTAGCGTCCTGACCTATGCCATCGCTCCATCTCAGGCAAAGTCTGCCTCTTTTTTCCTACCATAGATATAGCAATTACAGACTTTCCGGGCAGGATAACCCTTATCCATACGGTTTAAATGACCAGACCGCTGCAACCAATTGAGCCGAATTTTGTCCACAACCCGTTAGGTAGGCTACAAAATCGTCCATCCTCATGAAGCTAGCCAAACGAGAGACGTTTCGAGCGGAGCAATTTTTGTAAGCTGAAATAAGCTCTGTTGGCAGCCGACAACCGTGCGCAGATTTAATCGTCATAACTGTTACGGTTTCGATTTTCAACCCTAGAGAGGAGAAGTTATCCACGGTCTCAAAGTTGCAGTCTCCTATCTTCATTATTCTTGTTTTACCAGTGCGATTTGATTTAGCTTTTGGTACTGACGTTGCCACCATATATTTCGCCTTGCTTTCATTGATGTGTACCCCAAGATTTCTTGCGGCGGATGAAGGCGGTTTGTACGTCTCGGGTCGTTTTTCTCATTATGTTGATAACCTTAGCATAGGATGGTGCCTCTCGCATTTACTTCAACATCACGGATCACTTTTTTCAGGGCCAAGTTAAGAGGACGCATGATAAGGCATCCCCCCACATTCTTGAGCCTGGCTGGCACAGTGTCGTGCAAGTATGCGTCAACAGAGGGTTTTGATGGCTGAAGCTCCATTTGCGAGTAGACTTTTACGCTCAACTTAGCCACTTTCTTCTAGGTTTTGGGGTAGCCCTCCCCTCACGCCGTCTTCGGCCACTCGGGATGGTTGTGTGATCATCCTATTCTCGTAAATTCATTACAGGTTTTCGAATAAATTTCAGAAATATAGTAACATACCATTTTTAACTTTATTAGAACTTACATCGGAACGGGATGTATTTTGAGGCCTAGATTTCTTTGCATTATTTTCTGGTTTTTGTTAGGTAGGCTCCGAGAATGGGATCTATTTCACTTTTTGAAGCTCACATTTTGAGACGTCACTCTCCTATACCCATTATATCAAAAGTAGGACCAGTTTTGAAAAGTAATAATTTAGTTTTATGAGTTCATACATCATACGGCCATAATCTGTGAAAAGGAATTTTACATCCCGTATATGCCAACGGGGGGGGCAGGACAGGCAGGGAAGGACAGCATAGAACATATGAATATTGACGGTAGAAATGAGGGAGTATGAAAATGTCCTTAGTAGGAATCTGTTCTCTGAATATCCTGAGATGACATTATCAAACTAGCTCGACTGGAAAATAGAGCCACAAGTGAGGAAAAGGTGGAGAACTCATTGCCACTATATGAAACAGCTAATATGACCGGTTTAAACTCGAATTCTGCCTTCCTCCCCCAAAGTCCATGATTAGACAACCTGCTTACCCAGGAAGCAATGTTGAATTGAATAAGGCCCGTTTTCAAAGAATTTACGGCATAACAAGCTACTTTCATTAGGCCTTGCATCATATTATTGAATTTCTGTAATTAAACGCAACTTAATTAAATGGACTCAAACCAAACAGGAAATGTTTATACATTATACATTCATGGCACAGGACATGAATCTTTCAATTTAAGTGATTTTCCCTTTAACCCACTACTTTCTCTATTTATTTGCACAATTTGGCTCCACTTTATGTTTTCAATTTCGAATAAATTCACAAGGAAAGTTTTGGTGTTGGCTAAAGTAATTGCTCTGGACTACTCCGGATCCTTGCCATAAGAACAAGGGTATGCCGTGGTTCTGCTGTGGTTTCAGTTTGCATTAGCAGCACTTGCTCGTGGTCAGGAAAGCAATGGAAGGATGCTGTACTTTCCTAGTTAACAGTTTAAGTGTATGGGAAGTGGTCCTCAATGCATTACAATGGAACATGCAAGGCAGGCTCCGTAAGACAGCAGCAAGAGGGAAATGGGTTCTTCATGTCCGTCTCGAGGTCAAGTTTTATGATAGGAAAACGAAGCCCCAAGATGTAACGTGCTACATTTTATGGCTTCACTTTTGTTCCATGCAACATTTTATATTCGTCGCACATCATTTGTTAATGGAAGTCGGTTTGAAGTTAGTTTACAGTTTGCAAGGTAAAATTTAAAATGTCGCAAAACTTACACAAAGATGGGCATCAACTTGGTTTAGAAGAGGCTACAAATATGATCAAAAAAACGATTTGAGGATGATATACATACCTACTTTACGAAGCAAAGTATTTGATGAGTTTGGAGGCATTTTGAACTTTACTAGGATCGCTACAAAATTGACATGCGTTCATGACAAACCTCCAAAACTTTCTTGTAAGCGCTTCGTCTCCTCCTATCTAGTCCTTTGTCCTGTTTGAAAGTTTCTGCTACTATCCTAGAGTGGAAACTCAATAGTAACTGTTTGAATGTTGTTAATTTAACAAACAAATTTTATCCAATATAATTATATATAATAATTTAAGAGGCCGTGGGCCACGACATCTAATCTAACCTAAAACCTGGGGGAGCTTTCAGATTAGTGTATAAGTCTAACATATTGTTACGAATTTGCTTTTCTTTACTTCTTCCCCTGTCAATTGTTACGATTTCCTTTACGTAATCCCATCATTGTCACCGATAGTTACGTTCTTAGCTGTACGTACTCGTCACTAGTTCCGTTACTTGCTTTACGTACGCTCGTATCCGCTTAAATCTTAGTTATGCAATTTCTAACTGCTAAATCATCCCAGCCTCCTCTTTGGTTCTGCTCCTCCGGATTAATTGATTTAATTGATTTAATAAGATCTTGTTGCGAAACTAGAGTCATCTGTTAACAATTATTGTAACTAAATTTTCGCCCTACTGTTATACAGTTCTGGGGTCTTGGCTTGGCTTGGTTTACTTTGACGTCACACATAATTTTCCAAAGTGATTTTCGTCACAAGATGTTAGGGTCACTACCTTTTAGTAGAAATAAATCGCCTATTCTGAGATTCCTTTCGGAGAATTTTTAGTTAGTTTTAGTTTTTACTGAGGGGAGTATAAAGTTCACAGTAGACAACTTGCTAGGTAGTGCACTGACGTAAGTGGAATATAGCGGGAACTGTCTGCACTAGTTCATCAAATAGGACGTGAGCTCATGCATCCTTCGATTTGTGCTGCCAAAAAGTTCTTCGAAGGCTACGGTAGTATTCCTAACCACCCTTTTCAAGTGATGATGAATCTGTATCACCAATCTGAAACTAGCCAAAAGCGGCTAGTGTAATTGTCATGTTTGACACTACCTTTAAATACACTTTTCTCGTGAATAAGCAAACGAATATATATACATAACCCGTTATCGAGATTATGCCTCTTTCTTTTGGTTTTGGAAAGGTCTGCAAAATCTAACTCAGTTGCGGTAAAGTGCTGCTCGAAACTAAGACTATCTATTGGGAGGGGTCATTTGCAGACGTAAGCATCGTTCAAAATATCACAAACTCTTTGGGCATTTGTATATGATTTTCCGCGTACAATACACGGCAGAGCATTTGATAAGTCCAAGTCATCCATTTTTGCATTTTCGTTCCAATTAAAGCAAAAACGTAAGACTTCCTTACATTTCGTTCGCACAAAATGAAATATACTAAAATCAAAAGAGCGACGAAGATGGCTACGGTTTCATATCAGGGCGGCGCTGCCTCACCTCTGGCCTGGGAGCAGCGTAACCGAAACGGCTCTTAGCTGTTATACGCTCTCTTTTACAATTCGCAAAGCACGGCAAGGGTGAGAATTATATCCAACGTGAATCCGCCAAAGTGTGGCCGGAGTTAGACAATTTTTGTTTAGGGATTGGAGAGTCCGAGGTCCGCATCCAGGAACAGCAAACAAACTATTGCACATGCGGCAAAACCACAAACACCCAGAAAGAACAAAGCGGAGCTTATAAATATATTTGGTCTAGCAAACTACGCAAGAAGATTGGCGTAAAAGGGACATTTGCTCTACTTTGAAACAAGTTGGAAACCAGATAGTCATCGCTTTAGGTACCAACGGTTTTGTCCACTTTTTCTGGATGAATGTTAGGGTTCTCGATGTTTCCATTTGTTCCATTTGTACGTAGAGAGACAATCTATTTTGTTCGGATACTGACGTTATGGGTACATATGGTGACTTAATGGTATAATAAAAGGCAGCTTTGGTCTACTATAACTTTGTTAGTAATAGTGTGGTGTATTCATTTATTGCTATAGAATGAGCTTTCCATTCCTTTCCAAGAGTGCATATATATTATTATTATTTTTATTTGAGCAAATATATGAACTAGGTCTAAACGTTATAAAAGGGTCTCACCATTTAACTTTTTGGCTAGGGAGTTTCTGAGAATAATATCTTAATTTAAGTGACCCCTAGATGTTATCCCACACAATACCACTCATTAATACTTTACTATTATAGGCTCGAGTAGAAAAACTCAGCGCACCTTGAATTTTAATAAAATGTCTTGATTGAATTGTTGGAATTAAATCAGTACATACATAGATCTGGGACAAAATTTACAAATAAACTGAAAATGTACAAAGTTTACAATGGTCAGAGTTTACAGAGCAAAAAGTTCACAAGCAAGCATATTCGCTGTTAGCCTTCGGTTCTCTAAAAGAGTGCAATGTGAGTAGAAGTTGTTTCTTTTTCGGTTTTTTTTTTCTTATTGTTTTATTCGCTTGTCCGAAAGTTTATCTTATTCAAAATGGTATTGGATTCTATGGTCGCCCAAATCATTACTTTAGTTGAGTGCGGAAGAGCCCAGCGTCACGCTGACGGGGCTCTCAGTATACTGGAATCTACGGTTCGGTGGGTGATCTAGTGCTAAAGGGGGACTGACAGCTACTCGCGGAGGCTGGGACCAGTACATACGAGAGCACCAAACCGGGCTGACGACTGATTCATAGCGATGATGACTCTCCCTCACGGAACCACTTCCAAACATCTGTAATGACGATCCACCAGCTTCGTGTTGTTCGGTATGTGTATGTTAGTTCGCATGTAATACGTATACGACTGGCTGAACTCAATCGACCCCTAATGTTCCTGCTACCGGCCGTCTCCTAACTGTAGCACCCAGAGCAGTTCCACTTAGCTTTGGTCGACAGCATTCTATCTGGGCTGTTGCTAAATGGGCCTCTGCTCCCTTTAAGCTTCAGATAGTAGAAGTAGCGTCTAGCGAAGAAGAGGAGGACGCTACAATGTTGTAAATACAGTACAATTCAGAGGAGGATCGACAATGATGTGGGGACGGATTTCTTTAGAAGCGAAGACAAACCTTCATTTGCTCTGGAGACCACCCCTCAATTTAAAAGCTTACATAAGCGACATCCTCGAAAAGTAGGTAATCTTTTCATGGATCCTAACCTTTTTTTCATGCACGACAATGCCCGACCAATGTTATCAATGTTTGATGAGGTTTGTAGTCAGTTCGCAGCCTGGTCTCAATTACATAGAGCATCTTTGAGACTATCTTAAGAAATCCATCAGAAAACAAAATAAGCCTCAATGAGACCTCTAGTAACTAAGACTGCTACCAAAGAATAATGAAACGATATTCCTCAACAACGAATGGCAATCTTATAAGGAGCGTGCCGGCAAAGATGCAAGCGCTGTTAGTCAAGCAAACGGATGAAAGACTCGATATTAAATTCTAGATTTTTTTGTCTTTCTTTGCGTTTAAATAAAATTTAGATAGTTTTTATTTTTATCTTTAATTAATAAATTAAGTTTATTTGGTTCTTCAATATTTATGATATGATGATATTTTTTTAAAAATTGAATTGAATTTCTTGTCTTTTGGTGCTATATAAACAGAACACTACATGAAACTAGGCCTATTCAGTGAAGGAGCAAAATCCCGTGGTTCAGGGAGCTTCACCAATCCGGCCACTTCTCTGTAACTCTGCTGATTCCATGTGTGCTCGCTCCACAGCATAGGCTCAGTTATCTTGTCCGGAGATTTTCCACTTTTCCATCGAAACGCAATGGCGGTCTCACCTTCTACAGAAGAAGAAGGTGTAGAGGGCAGTTAGCATTCTGGCTGAAGGAACATTTCAATTGGGTCACTGAACTATTCAAATCAAAATGGTGTTCGATATAAAGCAAACATCCACCACATACTTGCAATAAATGCAGTTGGGCGAACGTGAGTTCCTGATCCTAGTGGGGTTACGTAATAGGCAGCGTCTTTGAACCAGGGCCCCAAATCTTTTCTAAGATACACGATCCATCTATCCCTCAAATCTCTTTTCCAAGATTGCTACTATCCTCAAAGAGTACGCGCTCTGCCCTTTTTTGTTGTACATAAACTTCCGTAAGTATCACGGAATGCGATCGAAATAACTCCTGCTATCACCATTACAGCGTATTCCGAGACGGCACGATAGGCGGACACAGTTCGCAAATCCCCTCGGCGTTTGACTTGCGTAAAGCGTTTTCGATATTATGCGATTTGGTAACGATTAGCCAACGCCTTAAGCATGAGGCACCGCTCGCGACAATGAAGGTGTTTCTTACATCTAACGTCATACGAAGCGCACTCGATGACATGCCTGAGCCAGCTTCAGCGTTTAGACCGCTTCCTCAATAACATCAATTGTGGATCACCCCTCTCTAAAGGCATATTTTGTTTTTGTGTAGTTTCCTACGGCATATATTGCGTCAGGCAGGCTTGGTTTGATGAAATTCTCCGGCAGCTTCCTCGCCATGTCCAAGATTATGAGAGGACTGTCCACTGACGATGACTCGGTATCGCCCTACACTTGCTTATCAGCACAAGCCTTGCAATTTTTTACAACCACTCGCTGTCAAACATGTGCTTGATGCACTGAGTAGCAAGTGTGGCTTGTATTCACATACAAGTTACTGCATGTTGCTGGAAATACCAATATAGTCCTAGTGCTTTTTTTCCCTCATGGGCAAGACCGCCTGCTCTAGTTCCGTTACTGGAAAGAATGGACATTCCTCAAGACTCTTCCTTTGAACAACAGTAGCAGCTCTGATGGGGTGGGCTTCGCAACGGAACCATCAACAAATCAACATCGCAATCGTCAAGACGAGGTACACCCTGCCTGAAATGGAGCCATGGCATAGGTCAGGACGCCAGACAGCTTTTAGGGATATCGAATTGGTGGACCTCGTCGCAAAACCGGGATGTCTGGAGATCCTTATTAAGATAGGCCTAGACCGGATACCAGTTGTTGCGCCGTTGATGATGATGATGAATCGTCACCCCAGCAGATAATAAATTTATATTATTAAATAGGTTCCATAGACAGGGAAGTGTCTGGATAGCTGAGTGGTCAGAGCACAAGGCTGTCGTACGGAAAGTCGCTGTTCAAATCTCACTGGCAGCAGTGGGATTTGTATCGTTATTTGACGTCGGATACCAGCCGACTCAAGCTGTGAATGAGTACCTAAATGAAATCAGGGTAATAATCTCGGGCAAGCGCAATGCTGACCACATTGCCTTCAACATGGTACTATAATCCTATAGTGTACCGCTACGGTCTTGAATGAAGTGCTCTAACACATTTCAAGGCCCTGATCCAATATGGACTGTTGCGCCAACGATTATTATTATTATTATAGGCAGCCCAAAACAACGGTGGCTTGATACGCTGGACGGGAATTTAAAAGCCTCGCGATTGCATCCAAATCATGCATTTAATAGAGCCAAATGGCGAAACCTGTATACATTAACCGTCATCGCGGACAGAATCCATAAGGCGATCCGATAACTTTTCCATACCATGAAGATACGCATTCTTGACAACCGTATTCGCGAAATCGTTGAAATAACCGTGAATTAAGCCGGATTTGTCAAAAACTGCAGAACTACTGACGCAATACACGCTGCGCGGTTACTCATGGAGAAACACCGTGAGAAGCATCGCCCTCTTTACATTGCATTTGACCGTGTGCCACACGAACACATGCTTTGCGACAACACTTAATACCAGATGAACTCGTGCGCTGGGTTCAATTGCTCTACCACGATCCGAAAAGTAAAGTTCGAAGTATGGCAGGTGTATCACAACCACTTCGTGTCTCTGTTGGTGTTCATCAAGGAAGCGCCCTCTCACCATTCCTCTTTGTTCTTGTTAAGGACACCGTCACACGGGATATCCAACGTCCAGCGCCCTACATACTGCTTTATGCAGATGATGTTTTCCTAGTATCTGATAGCAGAAATGATCTCGAGCAACTTGTCCACAAATGGAATGTTCGCCTCTTGCAACACGGTCTCAGATTGAATCTAAACAAAACTGAGTTTCTGACAACCGATCCCCATGAAACTGGCACAATCACTGTCAGTGGCAGTGATCTGCCCAGAAGTGAGCGATTTAAATACCTCAGATCAATGCTATCAGCCAATGGAGAACTGCGTTATGAAATTGCTTCACCCGTTAACGCAGCCTGAATGAAGTGGCCTTTCACAACTGGTGTTCTTTGTGATCGACGTCTCAGCGAACGTCTCAGATCTAAAATTTACCGCAATGTCGTCCGTGCTGTCGCTCTCTATGGTTCTGAGTGTCAGCCAACTATAAAAGGCAATGAACCGCGTCTTGCGGTAATGGAGACGAAGATGTTACGTGGGACTAGTGGCGTGACACGTTTTGATCACATCCGAAATGAGGATATCCGCGATCGTTATGGGGTTGCACCGATTGTGGAAAAGTTGCGAGACAGGCGTCTTGGATGGTATTGTCACGCAATTCGCGCTAACGAGAATTTATTTGCCAAGATTGATCTGAATATCGAAGTCGATGGTAAACGACCAAAAGGCAGGATTGGGATTTAGAAACCTCGAGATTGCACCCAGATCAGGCATTCAATAGAGCCAAATGGCGAAACCGATCACGACGAGCCTAACCCCCGCTTGTGAACGGGACAAAGGCTGAAGAAAATGAAGAATGCCGAAAGGTATGTGGGTCCATAGGAGGTTGACTTGTCAGAAAAATGTTCTGCCAGAATTCCAAAGTTGATAATGCAATAATTACAAAGGACTGGAATTTCCGAAGGGTTTGGAAATACTGGGAAACAGAGGTAAGTTTAAGTCCAAGAACTGGATATGAAACGCAGGTCACAACTCCTTAAGGAAAAAAGCTGGAAAAGGATTAGCGGATGGTGTCAATAAGCATTAACGTTACCGGAAGGTTTCCGCAAAAATCCTCTTTATGAAAGTCGGCTGAAGGAGCGAAAATCAACTACGGTCTCCCTACCAGAAGAAGGGTTAGAATGAAACACTTCAACAGTTCAAGCAATGGATAAAAATAACCAAAAAAAGAAAAGATGTGGAAAAAAATTTCTTTGGAAATAAGAATTCAGAAGAATTGAGGACTTCCTCCCTCTCTCTTCCTCCTTGATCCCGCAAAACCTTTACTAGGGATATCCTCTGAAAAAATGGCCTGAGGATACACCTCAATCATGATCTGAGGCAGAAGAAACGATGATCGGAATTGTGATCCGTCGTGAATCCTCCCTCGTGATCGCGGCATTCCGGGCCGGAGACTTACGGCTCCACGCGCGCAGTCGAGCCTTTTTTTTTATTTTTCAATTTTAGCTCGCGTTCTAGTTTTATTTGTTAGGCTGTCGCGAATTCCTTCGTTTGTTGTCTTTTTGAAATCCGGTGCGGACCCATGCATCGGAAAAGACACGTTAATTTTGTAATAATGACCCTACATTCCCGACCCTGGCTAACACTTTTTGATGGAGCTTCAATCTTTGCAGGCGGACTTTCACGGTCAATTTCGGCAACATTTTAGGTTTCTGGAATAGCTCTGCCCTCTAGGTCGTTTTCGGCCACAAAAGATTCAAAAGGATTCGAAGCACTTCTTAAGCAGGGTATTTGCTGATCTACAAACAGTTGTTGGTCTCTACCATTTCACAGGGTTCCTAAACTCAATGGTGAATGGAGATCTTGTAGCGACTACACACGTCTCAATGTTCAGACCATTCCAGACCGCTATCCTATAGTACTCATCTGAGACTTTGCGCAATCTATCGCAAATTGAAGTATTTTCTCGACCTTGGTCTTAGTCAAGGCAAACCATCAAATCCCGGTACTTCCCGAAGACGTTCCGGCAATATGCACACCTTCCGGATTCTTCCAGTTCACTAAGATAACTTTTGGACTGTGCAACACAGCGCAAACCTTTCAGAGATTCATCCACTTTGTCCAGCGAAACTTCAATTTCTGTTCCGTATATTTGGATGATGTTCTAGTCGCGTCTTCCTCCGAGTCCGTGCATTTAGAGCACCTCGAGTGCATTTTTCAACGTCCCCTTCAGTTCTAGGTCTAGTTTTTAATGTTGAGGAATACAAATTTCCGCAATCGCAGGTGAGATTTAAGAGATATTAAGAAAAATAAATATGTTTAAGTAATTTATTGATAAATTTGAATATTGTAATTAATATATTACAATAGTAGTAGTTTTAATTACCACAGTTCGCCAGCAATTAAATTAAGTAAATTAATATTCCTATTCCCCAGCGTTTGTATAAACTGTTGTTTTCAAGGACTGCCAAAACGCTGATATCACAACTTGAAACTTCATTGAGAAATCTATGCAGAGTTCCGGTTTTATTTAGGTATCGGACCTTCCAGGATATTTATTTGACCACCCCACTCATCGCAACTACAGAAAATGAGTGGAACAAACTCTTATCTGATCGGGGAAAATAACTCCACCTGTTAGATTGTTCATGCGTACCCTTCTATCAACTCGTTCACTAATTCACCGGGTTCAACCCGACTACCTAAGAAATTCGACGATACTTGGAGGATATTTATTAGAAAACATTTGCAATGAGAACCATTCACGTTCAGACATTCCAATTCTACTTTCTAAAGGGACCATTAAAAATTTATATCAAAACATAATGGAAGGAAATTCGTTCCAGATTAAATTATACTCAAAAAGGACTCTTTTGAAATTAAGGCGAATGATTTTCTCGGGGAATTAAACATTTGATTTATATTATTTTCCGCTTGGCGACGTTCCTCTTGAGGAGCTTTTCACTTGATATCGATGACTTCAAAAAAGGTCACCTGCGATTATTCAAAATTTATCCAACGACCCTCGTCCTAATAGAAAAATAACCTGTTCCAATGTTTGGCAAGATCCGCACTTCTCGCAAGCAAATATTTACGACAAGCAACTTACAACCTATTGACATGGATCATCTTAAATAAACATTTCATTCTTCGGTACCTTCCCGTTCTCCATTCAACTTGAATTACTTTCAGTGTGACCCGGGCGTAGGAGTGGACCGCTTCTTCCATGCATTATACACGCAACATTCAACAAGGATGGTGATGCTCCTGGGGTCGGCCTGCTCCGAAGTCACCGAGAGCCTAGCAAAAGTTGTCCCCTATTGGAATATCGTACAGGTAAGCCACCTACTCGTAATAGGACGAATAGTAGATTCCTTCCCTTTGAAGCATTCAATTTCGTAAACGAGAGGGAAAACTTTGCCAGGGAAGAAATTTGCACAACCAATTTGTGACAAATATTGATTATATTAAAGGGGGAAAGTGTTCATTCACTTGCGACTAATTTCGAAGGAGTGAGTTTTGTTTGTATGGGTTGTGATTTGAATTTGCTCCTTTTGCTCGTTGGTTTTCCACAAAGTTTTTAAGGAAGAACACGGTTCTGTCGAATAATTTCCCGGGCTTACAAAATACTTCCAGGTCAAATCTTGGGAAATTATTTCGACCCTTAATTTCACCTGGAATTATAAATTTTATATTTCCGGCTTTCATCCTCAGAAGGAAATTTCATTCAATTCACAATTCTTAAAGATAAATTTTGCGGTTAAATTCCGCAGACGAATATCAACCATCCCTGGTGTAGTTCACAAGGATATATTTTGGCCGGCATCTGTTTATTTTCGGCTTGAGTTCATCCTTAGAAATTGGTTGCCGAGTGAATGCCAACCTGAGAGGCGACTTGAAAGGAATCGTTGACTCGGAAACCTCCTCAGAGGCTCCTGAAGAGGCTTACGACATGCTTGGGATGCTGTGCTCCCAACGGGATACACTAACAAACGCTCGGGTCTAACACTAGACCCATCTTGAATTCTTAGTTTTTTTCTGTGCTTTCTTCTCGTTCTAGGTATCATTTGGGTCCACATCACCGGCCTTAAGTGACCGACACGAATTTCCATTTTTCTTTCGCACCGTAGCACCTGACTCCTCACATAATCCAGCCCGGATAGCCTTCATAAGGAAATTCGGATGGGATACGGTGACAACATTCTCACAAAACGAGGAGGTCCACTCATTGGCTGTGAACGATTTGGTTACGGAATTAGAGGCGGCTAACATATCATGTGCGGCAACGATAACATTTGCCGAAACGGATTACAGGGATCAGCTACTTTTGTTAAGGGTCGGTTACACACGAATACATCCAGTGAAATTCATATGAACCAGCGTGAGGGTTTGGTGATGATTTTTGCATTATCATTCGAGATATGGAGGACGTGGAAGATTCGGATATAATTTCCTAAAGTGTGTCATTTTGTGGGGTTCAAGGGAATTTGTTTGCCTATTGATATGACTTGTTTCCGCTAGCCATGTTCCTTTTGTAGATTTTGTAATTCATTCGAATTTATTTATGCAGGTCAAATTCAATTTATTCGATGGGAGACATTGTGTGTTACATATGATTAGCATTTTTTTTTTCAACTCTTGTGTAGATGACAGGTCCTTCCGTTTGTGTATGCAGAAAATGAGATAAAAGGGATTCTATTCGAGATGTAAACATCCATCTTCCAAAGTTGAAATGCTAGGACAACTGACCTATTCCCTTTCGTAACTGCAGTTGCGTTTGGTATGAATGCCTACCAAACATCCCCATGAATAAAGGTTGCAATGAAGCCGCTTGGATTGCTGGATGCATCATCCACGTACACGAAAATGATAGTCTGCATTTACCTACTCCCTACGAAACCGTCGCACTTAAAGATTGACTGTTGATAGCTGTCCTGGGAACCAAGATACCATTGATACAACATGAATTTAGTGCATGCCATTTTGCGAGAAAGAAGAAGAAAAATCTCATTAATAACACCACCAACCAAAATATGATCCAGAAAGCAACCTATGTAACCCTTAGGGTTAGTGTGCCTGGTCAACAGTCCACAAGTAAGTTCTGTGAAAAGAAACGCCTGCATGTAAACTCCTCGCAGATAAAAATTTAAAATTTAAAAGATGGCCAATCAGGAAGCGAAGTACGTCATCGCTGTTTCAGATAAAACTGGACATTGGTCTGTATCGATTTGTCAAAAGCCGTCACCAGCTGACCCTGCATATCGAACATTTATCTTATGTGTTATATACAAAAACGGTACGATACTTACCGATCAATAAGCTTCGAAGGACATATGGCGGGGATACTTCGGGGAGATTTTGAGATTTGCTCTACTTCGGCAGACTCTGCCGATATAGGTATAGGTGTTGAGGAAGCAATGAAGCCAACGAAACCGGGAAACATTCTTCATCCCGTCATCGCGGTCTGCAAATCGTTATGTTCTTGCTATACCAACCAATCATGTGATTAAATTCCACAGCTCACTATTTATGGTTCCCAGATTTGAAGACATAAGTCAACTCATTACAGTTCGACTTATTGTTGGTGTTGGACTACATGCGCAGTCAGCTATTTTATTTTTAAAGCGCCGATTTAAAATGGACCATCAGTAGTATCTCAGTATCAGTATCTCTGCCCTGGAAGTATCCCAAATTGAAAGATACATGCAAGTCGTTACCTACGATGGACATATTTTCAAAAAGTCCTTTAGTATTTTGGTTGATAGAGTGTTTCAGTCGAATGGTAGGTGGGGCTGTGTGGTCGCTCCAAGAAGTCGTTTTGGTGCCACAAACTCCTAAGATCATGACTGCTTCAGTAAGAAAAGCAAAGCCAACGCATGGCATTCACGAAGGATAGCAGCATTCCCACCCTGTTACTAATGATCTCTGTGGAGTCCTCAAAAAGTGGTTTACGTCGTATCCGTAGCCTGGCTCTAGCTAGAGTTGGGCAATTGCGAAAGAAATGTCTTAGGACTTCACATTCATCTCCTCGTCTTCGGTAAAGCGAATTGTAAGGTATGCCTGAGTCTTGCGGTGAGCCCTGTAATCAAGCACTCTACGTAGACCGCCCTAATAGAGTACACATTGCAAATGTTTAGCTAAAAGCACAAAGCCTCAATTGTCGCTGGGCTGTTGGGCTATGGCTATGTTGCAATTGGTGCTCGGATCATGCCCCTCCCATCGACAGGCTTCAATCTTCAGTCTTCAGTACTTCCACCTACAATATAATGGGAAATTCTAAGAGACTACTTGACTACGCTGTGTGCAGCAAACTTCGTCATGAAGTTCGTCTTACGTGTGACATAGTCCATTCGGAATACCCAGAGTTCCGAAGGTACTTCGCCTAGCGTGTAACTATGGCTACAGGGCTTCGCTGTCCAAGATCCGAAACACCATAGTGAAACTACACTCCCCGACAGCTTTAATAATGTGGATGTCCAAGGGAGGAAGTGCAGGAATACATTCAAGGCATCTGGCGGGTAGGACTGCTAGAGTCCCCGGTGGCATCGGCACAGCTGGTTTTTGAATGCGTACCCGTTCAACCTTCTTCTGGCTGGAGCTTGCCTGAAGACTTTGGTACATACGTTGGTCTTTTCAGGAAGGTAGCTAGGGTATATTGCTTGTAGTATAGAGACTGCTCAACCGTGTTAATTACCTCTTGGCAAGCGGTTTCTATGAATTTGCCTTTTAAGTAGGCCTGCTGGGACTTGGTGAACGGTGTTCTCCCCAAAACCATCATTAAGTGGATATCCACGACGTTCTGATCTTCAGGACGAATGATGTGAGGCTGATTAGGGGAAAGTTCTTCGCGGACTCATTGCCGTTGCTGTCCGTTTTAGGTACTAAAACTATGCGCGCAAGTTATGTATAATATTCCAGATACCGAAGATATAAGAAATATTCAACCGCTACTGCAACTTCTTGAGAAAATTCCAGGAACAGAAATCTACCAGACGCTATGTTGCAGTTTTGCATTTACGTATCCGCGAAAATGCTTAACGTCTCATATTACAGAAATTGCAAAGCATAAAAAAATCCCGGTATAAATTCAAAGTCAGTGCTTTTAACTTCAAGCCTTTACATTCTCCAATAGATTAATTATTCTAATCTAAAGTTGCTAAAACGCAACGCAGTTAAAAATATTGGGTTGGGGAAAAAGTAATGTCGTATTTGTGATCGAATTTTAACGCTTTATTTAACATACTTAGAATTATCCGATTTAAGTCAAATATGCACCAAAAGCGTTTTGCATGGACTGGAAGAGATGGTAATCACTTGGCGCCAGGCCCGTATTATACGATAGGACACCCCATCCGAGCTCCGTAGCTTCTGGCGGGTTATCAAAGATGTGTGAGACCGAGCGTTGTCCTGGTGGAACAAAACACCATTCTTATTGGCCAATTTTGGCCGCTTCTGGTTAATCGCCTGCTTCAAACGGTCGAGTTGCTCACAGTATAGGACCGAATGGAGAGTCTGGCCATAGTTGAGCAGCTCATAGTGGATGATTCCCTTCCAATCCCATCAAACACACAGCAAAATCTTCCTGGCCGTCAATCCGGGCGCTTGGCGATGGTTTGGGCTGGCTCGCCGCGCTTCGACCACGATTTTTTTCGCTTGAGGTTCAAAAATGAGTCGAATTCGTTCCGTTTCACCAGTGCATCTCAGGCGTTGATGCGGTCCAAGAGATTTTTTTGCGTCAACTCGTGTGGCACCCAAACATCAAGCTTTTTTTTGGAATCCAATCTTCTGCAAATGGCTCCAAACGGTTTTATGGTCCTTAGGCAGTTCCTGGCCAATCGAGCGAATGCTCACATGCCGGTCTACTTGGATGATTTCCACGATTTTATCGGTTTCTACGACGATTGACCTACCAGTACGGGGTGTATCTTCGACATCCACTACACCAGAACGAAATCGATCGAACCAACGCTGTGCTGTGCGAATCGTTACAGTATCGAACCCATAAACTTCACACATTTTTTCGGCCGCCTTCGTTGCATTTTTACCTCTCAGGTAGTAAAAATGTAAAATATGACAAATTTCTTGCTTGGTGGACTCCATCTTTGACGCGCTATAACTTAAGACTGAAATGTACGATCATAAAACTGTCATAGAGACACCTGTAGGCCAGCCCATTGTCGTCTTCAAATCGCCGTATAGTATGACCCGATGGGATAAGTACAACACAAGATATGTTTAAATGTCGCCATCTATTGACAAAATACGACATTACTTTCTCCCCAACCTAATATAAAAGAGTTTCTCTTTTATTTTTTTGTTTATCAAGATTCGACAACAAAATTCAGCTCTAGGGTCTCACAAGAGGACCCCATCCAGGAGCTTTTCGGATGGACTCCTATGCTTCTTGACCAGAATCTTAGTAATATCGCAGATTCGCTGGTGTCTTTAATGTTCTAACAAAAATCAAACCAGTACAACTTCTTGTCAGCCTGTCCACCTTCTAGCAACCCGTGTATGGCTGCCTCAACATTGGTCCACACTTCCGGGCGACCTTCCCGTTAGCGAAATTCTATCCGGGAGCGCCACAAGTAAATGACCCCTGGCCACATCGCGAAGAGTGTCATATTTCATACCTCGTCGACTGGCTGTTGCTATTTCACTATTGGTAGAGGTTGCTTGATGTTCGGGCCCTTGCACATTTAGGTCTCCTGGCTTTGCTGTTCGACCTCATCTGAAGTTTGATTGGGCTTCGCCTTCAGTTGGTTTGCCTGGTGTTTGTTATGCAATGCTTCGACAATCGCTTCGTATTTAACGAGGTCGATAGTGCCGGCCCTCTTACTCTCTGCAATCTTGGCTCTCGCTCTAGTAGTCCTCCGATGATGCGTCTGAAATTATCATCTACTGTCAGTTTGTTTGTTTTTGTTTATAAATTAGAATGCGTGTTTTGGTCTCACCATTAATCCCAAGAAGTATCTAACCTAGCTAACTCAGCCACCAGGGTAAGGGTCCTACATGAAACTGAAGACGTGTAAGGTGTTTAGAATACGCAGGTTCATTAGCTACACAGTTTCCGGCGTATGCTGTTCCCTTTTGGCTTGGAGTGCTATTGGACCATTTTCAGTGCGAGCAGGACGATTTCCGGATTGTTGTATTTTGTTTTCCCCATGGCCCTAAACATGACTAGCATGTAGTATATAGTCCTCTATGTGGGACCTAGGGCTTCAACCAAAACGGCGGATCTCCGCTACAGGTTCTTGCTAAATTCTTACACAATCTTTAGAGAAACTCGCACTCCTCCTCTTTTCGACGCTGATTGCTCCTGGGGCGATCCACGAGTAGCATTCCGGGATAATGGGTTCAATTACATGGCATAAGAGCTTGAGGCAATGGAGTTGTCGCGCTTCCTTAATGTTTAAACTATCCACTGCTACTTTCGCTTTCTGGTCAACACGTCGACCAACCGCCGATGGAGTTTTTTATCCGATATTGTACTCGACAAGCATAGTCGGGTGACTTGTCACAGACAAAAGTTATCTAGAGTTAACTGCGGTGGTCACTTTCCATGTACTACATCCATTTAATAGCAGAGGGAAAACAGGCGCAGAATAGTCTCAATTTGACGTTAGTGTTAAGGTGGTTACATTTCTAAACTTTGGACAAAATAGCGAAGGCGATTAATGCCTCGTGCAACATTAACCTCGGTGCCGTCATCGGTGGAAACACCTTCCCGTCTTCAATACTGTTTTAAAGCACTCCGCAAAAAAACAAACGATATAGTTTCCACACTCCAGAACCTTTTAATAGTTGTATGACTGATTTAAACCACCAGAAAGTTTCTGACTACCAAAGGCTGCCAATAAACCGAAGGGTGAGGAACTTGAATCCAGCTACCATCTATCACCAGGCGAAAAACTGCGGATGCACATTTGCATTTATTGTGATTTTGTAAATACAGTAAATGGTGCCGATATAGTGTTGATGTTAATGGCGGTATAGTGTTTTCTAATAAAAAACAACGTTCGTTCCACAACACAACTATCTTTGGAGCATCTAAGAGAGCTTAGTGGAATGGTTAGAAAAATTCTTTGGAACCAAGCGCCAGAATTGAAATACCGAAAATGAGGAAATAAACCGTTCCTACAATTTCTCAATTTTTTGGACATTCATCAAACAACGCGCTGCTTTAACTAGGAAATTTGTGTACTCCTACCGTGCACCCTATTGCAGACGAGTCAACGGCGGTCTTTCAATTTGTTCATAATTTCCGCAGTATTTCGTCTGGCGAGCCCAGATAATTTTTAACTGGCAGCCAATCGATTTATTAATCTGTGCAATAGGAAAGCGCCTCCCATTGACATCGACAAATCCAGCACTATAGGGCTTATACAATATCAAAGGGAAATATTAAATATTATACTTGTAGATTAGTTAAACTCAACAGACCAGCTATTCAAATTTGTTGGCAAAGAAAAAACCAACCCTCTTCATTTGACAATACCTTAACAAACGCTTCAAATGCAGCTAAAACACTACGCAGACTAGTCGCCTGCACCCACATAAAATCTTAAGGCTCTGTTAGAGCCTATTCCGGCCTAGGCTAAAATATGCCTTATCGTCCATTGTTAACGGCCCTTGTTGCATTAACAAAAATCCGGCAGCACTGACAGGCCCCTAACTGTGATTCAATGCAGGTCTGGCTAAGTCCACTATGGTACTTTTCTCAATTCTTAATACGAAAAAAATTAAAATATTTCAACAGGAAAGTATCTGAGAGCACGCTCGGGTGATTTTACAGGGCGGGCACCTGTATTCTCTATTAGGGAAATGTTTGCCCTTCAATTTTGCCCAAACTTTAATTATAACAGGTGAACTCTTCTTTTTCTTCAGCCTTTGTCCCGTTCACAAGCGGGGTCGGCTCGTCGTGTTCGGCTTCGCCATTTGGCTCTATCGAATGCCTGATCTGGGTGCAATCTCGAGGCTTTCAAATCCCCATCCAGCGTATCAAGCCACCGTTGCTTAGGTCTGCCTTTTGGTCGTTTACCATCGACTTCGATGTTCAGACCACTCTTTGCAAGTGAATTCTCGTTTGCACGAATTGCGTGACCATACCATCGAAGACGCCTCTCTCACAACTTTTCCACGATCGGTGCAGCCTCATAACGATCGAGGATATCCTCATTTCGGATGTGATCTAAACGTGTGACGCCACTAGTCCAACGTAGCATCTTCGTCTCCATTACCGCAAGACGCCGTTCATTGTCTTTTACGGTCGGCCAACACTCAGAACCATAGAGAGCGACTGGACGGACGACATTGCGGTAAATTTTAGATTTGAGACGTTCGTTGATACGTCGATCACAAAGGACACCAGTTGTGGAACGCCATTTCATCCAGGTTGCGTTAATGCGTGAAGCAATTTCATAACGCAGTTCTTCATTGGCTGATAGCGTTGACCCGAGGTATTTAGATCGCTCAATTCTGGGCAGATCACTGCCGCTGACAGTGATTGTGCCTGTTTCATGGGGAACGGTCGTCAAAAACTCAGTTTTGTTTAGATTCAATCTGAGACCGTGTTGCATGAGGCGATCATTTCATTTTTGAACAAGTTGCTCCAGATCATTTTTGCCATCAGATGCTAGGAAAACATCATCTGCATAAAGCAGTGTATAGGGCGCTGGACGTTGGATATCCCGTGTGACGGTGTCCATAACAAGGACAAAGAGGAGTGGTGAGAGGGCACTTCCTTGATGAACTCCAACAGAGACACGAAGCGGTTTTGATACATCCGCCATACTTCGAACTTTACTTTTCGGATCGTGGTAGAGCAATTGAAGCCAGCGCACGAGTTCTTCTGGCACGAAGTGTTGTCGTAAAGCATACCAGATGAGTTCGTGTGGTACACGGTCAAACGCTTTCTCTAGATCCAAAAAGGCAACGTAAAGAGGGCGATGCTTCTCACGGTGTTTCTCCATGAGTAACCGTGCAGCGTGTATTGCGTCAATAGTTCCGCAGTTCTTGACAAATCCGGCTTGATTCACGGTTATTTCAACGATTTCGCGAATACGGTTGTCCAGAATGCGTTCAAAAATCTTCATGGTATGGGAAAGTAGCCGGATCGGACGGTAATTTGAACATTCTGCTGGGCTACCTTTCTTTTTCCATATTGGAACAGTGGTACTTTCTTGCCAGTCAGATGGTGTTCTTCCTTCCTGAATAACCCGATTAAAGAATTCACTGAGCCACAGTGTTGGGTACCAGCTCTTCGCTTTCCAGAGCTCAGATGCGATGTCGTCAGGTCCTGTTGCTTTCCCCGATTTCATTTGTTTTATTGCCTCCTCGACTTCAGTTGCGCTGACTGGTGGAACTGCTCGAAATGTCGGCAATGATTGTGGAAGTGGAGGATGAGCAAATTCTTCAGTTGAAATCTGCTCGAATTATTCTCGTCATCTATCCGTTCACAACAGAAGTGTTCGATATCCTGTGTGCGTTCATCACGGCTTTTAGCAAGTCGATACAGATCTCTCTCGCCATCCGGAGTGTCCAGTTTATCGTAAAGATTTTTGAAATGGTTCGCTCGGGTGACAGCGACCGCTTTCTTTGCTTCCCGGTTGGCATTCTTATAAATTTGCCAATTAGCAGGCGTTTTATCGTCGAGAAATTTGTAGTAGAGGCGTTTCTTTTCACGGACCTTCATTTCAACATCATCATTCCAGAGCCAAGTATTTCGGCTGATGTACTGCTTACCCGGCTTGGTGACCCCGAGGGTTGCAGAGGCCGCTTTGTGGATCGTGTCTTTCATTTGGTTCCATGATTCTTCCACATTCGTAATGGTTGGCAATCGTATGAGTGAGACCGTTTCTTCTTTCTTCTCACCAAATCGCCACCATTTAATGCGCGGCGGGCCAGTGCGTTCCTCACTCCGTTTTATCGGTGGCTTAATTCGCAGGACGGCAATCAACGGCCGATGTTGAGGTGCGATGGTCTCATAGGGAACGACTTTGCAATCAGTGACAGTGGTAAAGCCTACACAATGACGAAATCTATGAGCGATACCATGACCGTCCGGTTGTGGATAAAATCCGGCTCAATAGGTTACGGTGGGCGGGTCACTTAATCCGTATGGATGAAGATGATCCCACCCGGAAAGTCTATAAGGGCAATATCTATGGTAGGAAAAGAAGACGAGGCAGACCCTGCCTAAGATGGAGCGATGGCGTGGGCCAGGACGCCAGACAGCTTTTAGGGATATCGAATTGGTGGACCTCGGCGCAAAACCGGGATGTCTGGAGTTCCTTATTAAGGCAGGCCTAGACCGGATACCGGTTGTTGCGCCGTTGATGATGATGATGACAGTGGTAAAATGTTGGCGTCTTATGAGAATATAGTCGATTTGCGTTTTATTGTTCCCACTATAAAATGTGGGAAGATGAGACAATCGTTTGATGAACCATGTATTCATAAGTACAAGGTCATGGGTGTCCGCAAAATCGATTATACGCTCGCCACCTTCATTGCGAGCTCCGAACCCCTTTCCCCCATGGCACCTGTTACCGTCTGCCTTTTCACCCACATGACCATTAAGGTCGCCGGCAATGATTATGTAATCGTCAGCAGGCACGTGACAAGTCTTTTCATCGAGAAGTTGCCAGAAGGCATCTTTCTCGGCATCAGGTCGGCCTGTCTGTGGTGCATACGCGGTGAAGAAGTGAATAGTGCGATCAGCTGATATAATGGTGAGCTTCATCAGCCGATCATCAAATCGTTCGACTTCTTTAATGGCATCACGGAAATCCTCTGAGTGTTAGTGTGGGTTACCAAAATAGAGAAGTTTGTAGCCATTTTTACCGCGTTTGCGTTCAATGTCGCAGCTTTTGGAACCAGACCATCGGGTTTCTTGCAGAGCGCAGATGTCAATGCGCCTTTTCCGGAGGGCTCCTGCGAGTTCCTTCGTCTTTCCAGTTAGGGTACCAACATTTAGCGTGCAGACACGTATTTGTTTTGTTCGTTGTGTGCGGACTAACTTGCTTACGTCCTGACGCCGTCCATGCGTCAAGAACCCTTGCCCATTTCTCGACAGGGGCGGGGCCCGTCCTGCCGCGTCGACTGAGGTGGACGCCCTAGCATTTCTCCGAGGCCTGTGACTTAATCCGATCATCATGTTTGTAACGACATTCTATGCATTTTCTTGGTCGACCTGTCGCGGGGCCTGTCACCAAAAGAGATCAGGTAGGATTTAGCATAGTAGAATAACTCCAACTATACTCTATTTATCTCTTTCCCTGATCTCAGCATTTTATTTTTGTTTTACTGAGGATAGTACAGAGTACGTTGCCTCAAACCCTCCTCCTTTACCTGGGCTTGGGACCAGCATACTATGTTAATAGCATGGCGGAGTTAATTATAACAGGTGAACTAGATAGTAACTAATGTTCATAGCTAAATTGATTCACTCGTGCGTGCAATCTGTCTGATATATCGTTAATTAACGAACTTCTGAAATCCGAAATCTACATCAGGGTCACTCCTGCGGCGCCTTCTGTCTTTCTAAGTGACCGACTATCAAAAACAATAAATGGCTCCTTGTTGTAGTGAAAGCGAATATGTTTCGTTGGACCAGTGGCGTAATACATTATGATACCATCCGAAATAAGGACATATGCGATGAGGGGTTGCACACACCGTAGCAAATCTGCAAGAGAGACATCTTCAGTGGTATGCCGCCCAATTGTGCTGGCGGGAATTATTTAGCTGTGATTCGTCTTAGCACCGAAGTCAATGGGAAATGGCCAAAAGACCGGGCAAAATAAAAACGACTTGATAAGCTAGATGGCGATTTGAGAGCTTCCCGAGTTTGCCCGAAACAAACCTAGGAGCGAGGAAAATGGCGCAATATATTTAAAGCTTACTTCACTATTTTTGATTTGAAGGAGCTAATTTTTGTAAATACCGCAAGTAAAAATTTGGATTGAACTTGTTCGACAGAGTCCCAGCTTCTCCGCAATTTGGGAAACCTCCGTGCTGTAGGTTAAATGCGATAAACTTAATGTGATTACTTAGTGTAAATAGCAAACCAGTGAAATGAAACTGGAAGATTACCATTATCCGGAAAGCCGCCGGTATGTAGCCTCATAGACTTGAAATCTAACCGCTTACGAAGAGTAGTCATAGCGAAACCTAAAGTCTTCTTTCTTCTTTTACAAAGAAAGGAAAGAGAACTTTACTTCACACTATGGGGTAGGATTAGTGGTAAAGGAAGGCACTACATGTACACACGAAGGCAAGAAGCCAGTGAATGAAAGTTAAGCTAAGCTAAGCTAAAGTTGTACCTAACAGTTTAAAGCTGAAGTTTGGGGCCTATTTTTAAGACCACCTTCGTGAAACTTACTCCCTTCGTTGGGCATGTTTCAATGATCATTCCAGTTCTCATATACTCATGGGAGATCTGGATGCTTAACAAGACAATTTGCAAACTCTTAATCGTATTGGAGAGGAGAATCCTCCGCGCTTACAGGAGGATGGACAGTTCCGTAGCCTACATCAGGATGGAATTTATAAGCGATACAACAACCGTTTCATTTTGAATAAAATCTGGCTCAATAGGCTACGGTTGGCGAGCCGTTTTAACAATATTGGGATGAGGATAATGCAGGCAAAAAGTAGCGGTAGTATCTACGGTGAAAAAGAAGAACGCGTGAGAAACCCTCCATCAGATGAACAGACAGCTATTAAGAATTTCGAACTTGGCGTAAAACCGGGATGGTTGCAATTCCTTATTGGATGGATGTGGATGACGTAACTTCGGACATCTGAAATTCCAGCAGGACAAAACCTGTACTCCTCCGCATTATGTAAACAGCATGCAGCATGCCCAGGTTAAGCACGAGAATCAGAGACATTTATTTAATACTATCCTCAGTAGAAAAAATAGTTATCGAGGAAAGTGAGAAAAAACTGCACTTAACTACATCAAACCTGATCACACTCCTTCGTCAAGAGGATCTAACCCAGTTGGCTTGGTCCTTCAGGTCTGGGGACGATGGGCTTACAAGCCGGCATCCACCAAATGACACATCATGTACAGAAACTGGATGAACAGCCTGGGATAGAATTGGTACTACCGAAATGATCGCATAAACAAATGAATGACTAGACTCTTGTGTTCTGAAATGTTAGATCACAAAATAAATCTAGTGCTGTCATAGACTTACTTCAATCGGCCAGCAGGTCAGGGTTCTAGAGAGTCTAGGAAACGAATTGGAATGGTTGCGAAATAACCAACATGAGGTTCCACAAAAACTTCCAGAGTGGAGAGCTATTAGAGAAACATGACTTTGGAGTGGCTTTCATCATACATCGGGACTTTAAAGGAAGAATTATTGATTTTAAACCTATACATGACAAGATTGTGTACGTTTCGCAGTTTTTTAATATATGATTTCTCAACATACTTCGCCACTGAAGAAAAAGACGACAAAATCAAAGAGCAAACGATAGTCTGCAAAGACTACACGGCTCATTACCTCCAAATGACGTCAAGATATTCTTCAATAAATTCAGCGGGAAGGATCGGAACGAGGAGACTATCTATGAACGATTGCGGGGTACAGTTTCTAAGATATATCAAATGACAACGCGGAATGAAAAATAACCCATTGGAGGTGGGAAAGCAAAACAATGATTTAAGGGGGTCTTCTACCATTGTGGTTTCTAAAAATCGATTTTTTAACATATTTTAAAAGTATGATGTTAAAAATATGCCATAAAAAGGGTTTCACGAAAAGCACGTGCTTTCATAGCTGTTTCGGAAGGGGAATATGAACACCTGCGGTCTTTTCGAGCACTTAGTGGCGGACGACCGGTTCGCTCATCAAGTGGCATCATGCCGAGAACCATGGGACTTTCACAAGTTTTCAGCATGACAGAATTCCCATTGATCTCAGATTGTACAGTTAATGAAGTCGACATAGTAGGATCTGTCTTTCGGTAGTTTGTTAGAAAGATGCTTGCTGTGTTTGGATTTTGGCTCCAAAACAGTGGCAAACGGGTGGTTGAAATTGCCACCCACTTAGCAGTAATGGTTTTCAAAGAAGGATTTTTGGCCATTTTGCAATTCATGGACGTGATGGGGATTACTTTTGGTGACGAGAGACGCATCGATTGTCCCGAGCGTAGGGTCAGTGACTTGCAAAATCGCCTGGATTGAAAAGTGAGAGGAAAGTGCGGTCAACAAGGAACGTTTTCTTCATCAGGAAGACGGACTCTATAGTCCTGGCATTGCAAATTGAATAGTAATTTTCTGCAATTATGCTTTATACCATACTTTACCTTTAAACGTGTTTTCTTAAAAGTTCAATTTTTATAAATTTTTGCGGTGTCACTTTTACTAGAAATATTTTTCGAATTCAATCAATTTTTTTCCAGAGATTCAGCAAACATCTCGCTATGACTTCCCGAGCCCGTTTTTGAAAACTTTGTCTCTAGCGTCAAAAAAGTGCAAATTACAAACGTTTTATAAAATGATGCACGTTTTTGCCAAATTTCAAATTAATAAAAATCTCGACCCGGAAAGCATAGCCAACGGAACACTTCTTCGTTTTCTTCAGCCTGTGTTCCATTCACATGCGGGGTTGGCTCTTCGTAATCGGTTTCGCCATTTTATTTTATGCCTGAACTGCATGCAATCTCGAGGCCCTAAAATCCTCATTCAGCGTATCAAGGAACCGTTGTTTTGGCCGGCCCTTCGGTCGCTTACCATCGACTTCGATGTCCAGACCAATCTTGACAAGTGAATTCTCGTTAGTGTGAATTACGTGACCATACCATCGAAGACCCCTCTCTCGCAGTTTTTTCACGATCGGTGCAACCCCATATCGATCGCGGACATCCTTATTTCGGATGTGATCAAAACGTGTCACGCCACTAGTCCAACGCAACACCTTCGTCTCCATTACCGCGAGACTCTATTCGTTGTCTTTTATAATCGGCCAACACTCAGCGACAGGACGGACGACTTTGCGGTAAATTTTAGATTTGAAGTGTTCGTGGATACGTCGATCACAAAGAACACCACTTGTGGAACGCCACTTCATCTAGGTTGCGTTAATGCGTGAAGCAGTTTCATAACATAGTTCTTCATTTGCTGATAGTGTTGACCTGAGGTATTTAAAACGCCCAGTTCCAGGGAGGTCACACTTATTTAAGCGGAATGTATTTTTTTTTATTCCGGATAGATAAAATGGATGCCATAAAGTCAGCCATGACATCTTAACAAGGACTATAATAAGGACGTTTCAAGGACATGAGGAAACCGATGGGTATTTTTCAAAAATATTTTAAAAAGTCAAAATATGTGCAAATTAAATAACAAAAAAATCATTAAATTATCTTCAGTGGTTGCTTTGCAATTAATTCCAAAAAATAGGCCTGGGATTTACGATTGATGGTAGAATACCATCTAGCGGGTGAGTACAAGGCAAAACTGGAAAAAAGATTAGGTCCTATTCAAAAGAATCAAGGCATGCAGACAATAAGGGCGAAGGGATCAAGTTACGAAAATCTTCGACGGACAGCTAATAAAATGTTAAGGCAAAAGAAATGAAAACATTTACGACAGCATTGCTAGCAACAACACAAGCTTAGCGTATAAAGCAATGAATAGCCTGAGGCATGGATATCAATCCAAAACCACACTTCATAAAAGCGAAACCGAGGCACTCATCGGGGGCGAAACTGAAACTCCTCCACTCCTCACAAACAACTCAATCACCAGAACTTACAAGAGCTATAGCTGAGCATAATGGGAACCTTGAACCGCCTATATTGGAAGAAACGGAGCCAGCAATCAAATGTTAAGCAAGACGGAATACCGGTAGGGAACGCTTCGGGTCCAATCACGATACAAATCCCACTGCAACCAGTGAGATTTGAGCCGCGACCTTCCGTACGACAGCCTTGTGCTCTAACCATTCAGCTATTCGGACTACATAAATATTATACTCATCCTAAATGAACAAACATTACCTATTACCGTATTTTGATGCTTACGTACATATATATGTACGCATCTGAAACAAACTTCATCAACATCATATGTGTTGCCTTTCATCCCTTGGTGGGGTATAGCGCGTCTATCACACTTACACGCAGTCACTCGCGGTTACCCGAAATGCATTTAAGCTCCCCCATGGCTTCCGCAGACGCTCGCACTCGCCTTTTACTGTTCTTCTTCAAGTGCCTTTGGGGCGACTTACTCGTCGGCCATCTAGGAAGAGTGGATTCCACTGCATAGCATAGCCTGTAATGCAATCGTCGCCCGTCCTTAAAGTGTGACCTATCGACTGTCGCTTTCGTCTTAATGTCACATCGCATGGAGTACCAAGCCTGTGTGCCGACGGAGTTCATCGTTTGAAATAGGTTCAGGCCAGCATACTCCGATGATATGACGCAGATAGGTATTGCCGAGAGCTTGAAGCTTTTGAGTAACAATGGACTTTCTATGTGCTGCCTCCATATAGCAACACAGAAAGAACACTAGCATAGATCAATCTCAACTTAATCTAAGTGTTGAGATAACTGCATTTCCAAATGTTAGACAAGCCAGTGAAAGCGAATCTAGAGCTATTAACACCTCGAGCAACATCCAGTCTGGTACTACCGTCAGCAGAAACCGCACTTCCTAGATATCCAAATTGATCGACGCTTGCGATGCTCTGCCCATTAATGCAGATTCGAAGAGTGTGATGGCCCGTCAGAGTAAGAACCTTGGTTTTGTTGGTGTTTATCTCCAGTTGAACAACAATTCAGACAACTAAAGTCTCTATTTCTAAATCCAGAGCCATTTGTCCAAGCTCCATGACTCGGTGAGAGAGCAAACAGATATCATTGACGTAGTCGAGGTATTTTAGTAAAGATGTCACCGGCCATTGAATTTCTCCACGTCCTTCAGACAGAACAGCATGAAGAACGTCACCGATAAAAAGAAAAAATAATAGGTTCGCATGTACCCCGCCGGTTATTTAAGACGACTTTATATGATGATAAAGTCATACATGCCATTCACATTCAGTTCGGCCTACTAGTTACGCCGGAAGAGCCCGCAATGCACCCGACCGTCAGTTGAATTGAAAGCACCATCCACGTACCAACCGCAATATCACCAGTTCAACTTTGGACGTAGAATGCCTTTAGAAGATAATTTGAGATATTTCTCTGTCTACTAATTCCTCGAAAATGTTCATTAGCGGTAAAGATACCCAGTTTTCGCTCACATCCTATGCAAAGAAACAAAACAAAATCATCTCAATCATTACATATAAAGAAAATCGCACACCGAACCTTCTCACCGAACGTTAGGTCGAGTTCGGAGTAGCTTGGGTGTGACAGACAGACAGACATATAAACGGGCAGATGAACAAGGGAGGGCCACAGTATACTTCTAGGTTGCTTATAGCTCGATTCCGCTATATGCCGCCTCAGTTTGGGGAACGCGATCGTATTTAACGTTCATAAGTTGAGTGCAGTCTAGAAAACGACAGCCCTAAGGATGTGCTCTGCGTTCAGAACTGCCTGCGATGATGCAGCGTTCGTCATCTCGGGAATAATGCCGATTGATATCCTGGCAGATCTGATGACGAACATATTCACTGCGAAATCAATCTCTCCTTTGCCACAGACTAAAAACGCTGAAAGTGAGAGATCTGTAAATAGATGGTAAAAGTGTGGGAAATGCTCGTTTGTTTCTAGTGGGAAAGAGTTCCAAACACTCTCGTCTTCAGGCCAGATTCCACATACAGACATGACATCGGAATTAATTAATGATTGACATCGAATTTTGTAAATAAACAAGTCACCGGTCAAACAAGACATCCCTCTGAACTCATGAAATTAGACGGTCTATGAACCATACCTGCCAAAACATCAATTTCAATTTTATCGCTTCTATCCACGGTTTCAAAAAGATTTTAAATAAAATAGTAATAAATAATTTATCCCATTTTAGGAAAAAACCAACTGCATTTTATTTATATACTTGTCATTTGGCGCTTAAGAGGGCTCCAAGTGGTTAAGAAGACATTCAAAGTATCGTAGGAGGTGACTAAATAGAATAGAAATTCGTGGGCTAGCAACTTTTGAAACTTTATTGCTACCGAAACCCCAACAATAACGTTTCTGCAATGCCCGTACGCTCCTCGATAATGGTAGCGAGAGTCCTTAGAATGCTTGTTTTCTCCAACTTGAGCTGGAATTCCAGCGATATAAACTGGAGATTCTGCGCTGGAGAGTACTCCTCCCCCTGTTGCGGCAATGTGCTTTTGCACTCTGGATAGCCAAGTGGTAGCAGACGCGAATCTGGTGTCGGGTTGTTTCTGACAGCCACGATAATTCTGGTTTAAGGTCGGCCACTTCTCGATCAGCAGTAGATTTAAGAGTTGTTTTCTGAATATGCGTAAAAGAGAGGTGAAGACATCAAGGCGTTGCAGAGCTGCGATCCCCTAAGTTCAACACCGACCGCTTGTATGATCTAGTTGTAGCTCGACAGTGGGATAGCTGTCTTGCTGATCGATAGGCAGACGTAATGACTAATGCGCCCCAAAATATCGAAGAAGATTTGGTTGACTGCACAATGATGGAAGCGGATCGATGAACGGAAGGGGTTGAAGGCTTTACTGACCGCTGCGAGTGATGGCGGGTGTGACGTGCTCGAGCTCTGATACCGATCAATCCAGAGAAGTTTAGCATAGCGTACGCTGTGATTGCGCTAGTCGGGTTAGCGGAAATTGCCCCAGATCGCAATGATTTGAGGAATGCATACCGCATCACGAAACAGTATTCAAGTGGTCAAAAATCTTTCGATGATCCTGTGAAGGAACTCAACGACTCAACATCTTACCCACGATGATGAAAACTGAAGACGTGGAAATAACACTTCACCACGTTTCTTAACCGTATCCCATCCGGGGATGAAATGGCTACTCACAGTAACATGTGGATACGGATTGCTTCTCCAAACAGAATTCCCTTCTGTTTGGAGAAGCAATCATTTTGGCAATCAATTCACTCAAACGGAGTAAAGCCGCTGCATTTGACGGTCTCCCCACAGAGTTATTTGTTGCTGCACTAGCAATTACTACTGATCTGCTGCTGGTACAAGAACAGAAATCTTGGGAATCCGAGACCTTTCCCAGAGAGTGGATTGTCAAGATCTGGGAAAAAGGGACCCGTTTCGAGTGTCACAATTGGAGGGGTATTTGCGTACTCTCTGCCGCTGCAAAGATAATCGCTAAAATACTTTTCCGACACATCAAAGAACATCTCGAAAGCTTGATCCACAGAGAGCAGGCTGGTTCCTGCTCCGGATCCTCCAGCAATGACCACATCAACACGATATGGATCATTCGGAACAGCGTGCAGAGTTTAGATCTTCGCTCTTCATCGACTTTGAGAAAGCTCTCGAGAGTGTGAACAGGGAGTGTATCTCTACGAGGAAGAGGCGTTTCCGAGAAACTAATAGCTACTATCAGAGCGACATATGCGGCAAAATCTCGGCGGATTTTGACGTCCAAAGTGGAATCGGCCAAAGTTACATCCTGTCACAGATATTATTTCTTCTTGTTATCGGTAACGGTGCACTGAGTTGCATTGTCGAGAGGACGTGAAGGAATTCAATGGACAATCACATCTTTCCTCAAACACCACGACTAAGCTGATGACATCTGCTTGCTCTCTCATGGGATCATGGACCTTGGCAAATGGCTCTCGATTCGGAAAGAGAGGCAAGTAGAGTTGAACTAAAGATAATCACCAACAAACCAAGGTTCATTGTCTGATGGGTCTTTACAATCTCCCCATCTGCATTAATGGCCAGAGCACCAGAAGCGGACAGGAAAATTGACAATTAATCATCTATTAACTGTCAAATAGGTGCTGGAAAAATGCCGCAAATTCAACATCAACGTACATCAAATATTCGTAAATTTCAAGCGGACATATGACAATATTGATCGTATGTATTGTGCAAAGTAATTTTTGAAAAAATTCTGATAAGCCTTACCAGAATAGCAATGTCTCACACAACAGCGCAAGGGGTTTGAGACAAACTTCAAATTAAAACAACGAGATGGGCTGGCACCTCCACTGTTTAATCTGGCACTGGAGCAGCAAAGTTGTCTGTGTGCACAAAAAGTGCCCTGCTCTATACCATATGTAAATTCTGTCAAATTGTTACTAATGAGGCCGATATGAACATCATGGTGCGATTTTTCGCGTCGGCAAAGAAGATGTTAATAAATCTCAACAAAACCGCAAACGAAATTAGTCTACAAACTAATCAAAACAAGACGAAAATTATCACGGAGACGGGTAAAACTTAACAATTGTAGACAACTTTATATACTTAGGTGCATAACTCAAAACAAAATACTGAATTCAGTTCGAAAATTGAGGTTTCTATTTGGTGCTTCTGTTTAAAAAAAATCAGCTGCATACACAACAAACCAAAGCTCCGGATGAGAAAGAAGGATCCTAATGCAAACCTCCGAAAAACTGGTCAATACCTTCGAGAGGGAGGTCCTGAAGAGCTTAATATAGGAGCTAAACGAGAGGATGACCAATAGTCAGATACAACCATGAGTTGCACCAAATATTTGACGACCCTGAAGTCTCCAAATTAATCAAACGTTCAACATATGGCCGGCACTCAGAAACTTAAACGGTACTCGAAGTGAGAATAGAAGGATGAAAATCGGCCGAAAACCCCGAAAGCGCTGGCTAGATTCTGTTGACGCAGACAAGCATCACATTGGATTTCGAAATTGCAATTTGTGGCCAATGGATCAAGATGGTTAGAGGAAGGACATCCTAGAGGTCGAGGCCCAACGACGATATTAGCCCGAAACTTATCCACTAGAATAATAACGATATTAGAGAAACCTGAACGACTATAGTGAACCTAGAAATCGAGTTGGATGACCAAAAGAGTTAATCTAAACCAGAGACCTTGACTGGAAGCAATACTTCGAGGGCCACACGAAAGTGCAGATCGTCGTTGCTACAAACTGGCGTAGCTCTGTCTTGTCTTTTGAAATCCTTTCCCAACGCCGACTTCAACTACGGCGGAGATGAATTTTCCCAAATATAGCACTCCATAGTGGTTTTCGATTGTTGCTATAGATCAACTCATTTCCTGTGCTATGTGAACTACTATCGTCAAGATTTTTGCTAAAAGAGAATTAGCAAACCAATGGCATTTTCAGTTTATAGTGACGTTCTCATTCTAATTCACTGAAAAGTTTAAACTCGGTATGCAAGTCGGTGCTTCCAAGATGGGTTGAATACGTTGCCTATAAATGATGTGCCGAAAGGTGGAAGATAACCTCGACACCTGAAGAAGTGCTACAGCCAAAGCTACATTTAATTGGTTGCCACAAGTAGTAAGAATCACTCCTATAAAAGTGGCACAACACTCCGTTTCTATTAACTTCTAAATTTTAATTAGAACTAATAATGACAAATGGAGAGAAGATAATGTTTAATGCGAAGCCAGCGGCATTTCGGGGGTGTAAGATCAAATCCATTAGGGTATTTAGTTTGTCACCTTTGTCCATTAGTGCTTTCCTTTCACACGCTCCAGCTTCCGGTTTGAATTATGCATATCATTGTATTACCACTAGAATATATTCTTCCCATCCCCCATTGCAATAACTTAATTAGGCAATTCTCCCCCAAACAACCCCCAAAATCAGCATAAGTTCTCGCTGGCAACCAGACGAACTGGCACTTTCATTTGAATTTTACTGGGTGTACATCTCTATTAATAATAAATCATCGTTTAGCTCCCGTCCGTGTACTTTCACTTTCCAGGACCTTGATACACGAATAATCATTGGAAGCTTCTCGCAGGAGCTGGCTCCGAAAATCTTCTGTGAGGCTTTCAAACTCGGCATGTTCGGAGCAGATTATGCATGGATCCTGCACGAGAGTATGGGTCCACCGTGGTGGCATCTGGAGGAGCCCGACGGATGTCTCTCGTCGCAACTGGCCCGAACCGTGGAGAATGTTATCATTGTGTCGAGCCACAACAGCATTGTGGGAAACAAGAGCAGCTACAGTGGACTGGTAATTTGTGCTGACTATGAACCCATCCTAACAAATATATATAAATTAAGTAGTAATCCGTAGAGCAACGAGATGTTTCTTAGGCAGCTGAGCGAGCTCCAGGTCCCTGAGCCGCTCTCCAAGTATGCTCCGCAGACGTATGATGCGGCCTGGGCAATAGCGCTGGCCCTGCGAGGCGCCGAGGACCATTGGACGCGGAATGCACTACAATCGAAATTGGATCGATTCGACTATACACGATATGATATGGCCCAGGAGTTCCTACGTCAGCTAGGGAAATTGAATTTTTTAGGAGTGTCGGTGAGTATTCTCAGAACTTTCTTTATTCGGGCATGGTAGCGTGCTCACCTATATCAAGATTTATTTGCTTTTATATGCTCCCATAATGCAACAGCGTGCGTGGGCCTATGATGAATGGAAACAATTTTCTTCCTTCGGCATTAGGAATTGTTTTTAGATTTTATTTCAGACATAAAGGGAGTCTTTGCTGGGCTATTTTAGGAAAATAATAAAACATGGCGGCTCGGGTCACCTCCCCATTTCGTCTTTCTTTTAAAGCCCACATATGACTTCAGTCCTGGTTTATTTGAAATTGCGACCCAAGACGTGGACTTAGCAGTCACAAAACATGCATTAAATTTGAGTAAAATTCTATCAACAATTTTGGGATGAACTCACATTTCCGTCGAATAATGGCAAAATCCACCATCCCAAAGGATCAATTTCCTTCGAAACATAAAAAAATATTTTACGATTTCCCTTGTAAGTATCTTCATATTATTCAAACTATCTTGAAGCCAGCATTCTAACTGCCTTAAGTATAACGGTATCGATCCGTCTTTCATTTCGCTCCTCCAGCCTTACCGACGAGGATAAGGATTTATTATTATTTCGTTGATGCTCCTGCACCACTTGTTGTAGGGATTATATTCTGCCTATAAATAGGTGATATAAAATTTATGAGCAAAAGAAATCCAGGAGAGACGAGAGTGGCTTCCTCGCTTTTTGTGTTTTATTATTGCCTCAGGAGGTAGAAAAGCATTGACGCGATTATATCCTGCTCCAAGTCACGCTTCGTAATTGACTTGATAGTTCTATAGTTCTATCTGGTTGTGAGACTTTTCCCAAGAAGTAGTGAATGAAGCCAAGGAATTGTGCACAAAATTTCGGGGCTTACGGGCTGACGCATAGGCAAGCATAGTGTCAGAACACTGTTCAAAAATTTATTGCTGCCAAAGGAAGAAGGGATCCAAGGACATGAGTCAGTATAAGCGAAATTATAGTTGTACAGAGGAATGGAGCGTAATTTACAGGAGCACGTGTATTCTCGACTGACGCAATCAATCTGTTTTATTCTGGATTCACAAATCAAATTTTCAAATCGGTCCTTTTTGACACCTTCTCTTTAAATAGACACCACGTACTGAGGTCACATAAACTCTCGTCTGTATTCCCAATAATATCCCAGAAAAATAACAACGTGAATTTACGTGCAATCAGATCCATCGAAATATTACAATAAAAAATGAAAAAGTTAAGTAAGTTAAAGTAGTTAAATTGAGAACTCAGGGAGGCCAATAGAGATTAGTATAGAGAATGACTCCAGTTTTTGTTCTGGGCAGATAATCCTTATTGTAGAGGGTAAGAATTTGTTGGAATAGAATGGAACTCGATTTGCCGACTTTCGGCAGCTAAGGGGTTGGTGGATGTGAATGAGGTGACGGAAGGGGCTATCTCCTATACACATTGTACTAGTTATCCCAGATTCTATTAGGTGACGCCGAATTTCCGTTAGAGGATGTGATGTTATCCGCTGTAGCTGAAGTATAGCAGAGGACAACACTCTCCTAGGAAGTGTTCCGTGGATTCTCCTTTTCTGTTACTTTGCACATATGCACAGCAGAATTATGTCCGGTCGCAGTTCCCATAACATTTCTGCATGTCTTCTTGCTTTTCGACAATTGCTGTCTCCGATTTCGGAATAGAAGCAAGCTTTCTATGCACCAGATACTTTGAGAAATTCCGCCGTATTGAATCTAGATATAAAGTTCAAACGATTGCTACATTCCTGAACGATGTTTGAGATGTTTGAAGAACTGTTAAATGCTGTCAATACCGCTTGGCTGTCGTTGAAGTTCTGAGGTGCCTGTCTTGCAATTGCTTGTCAATCACTCAGGTTGTTCTTCTGAGGACCTTTCACATTTCAACCAGAAAAACAGTTATTCATAATCCCAAAGAAAGGATCATTCTTGTTTTTATCTGAAAGATAGACCTCAACTTCAGAACCTTGCTTGCTTCAAACTAAGTCGTGAAAGACATCAGTCTATTTGTCCACACATTCGCCTGGAGATAACTTTAGATCTTCCAACAAACCTTCCACCTAATCATTGGTCCACTCCATTAAATTTTTTGGTTTCGTTTCTTCGAGTTACGATGAAAATCGTAAAAATACGCTGCTCCGTCAAGCTAGAGCCAGATTTGAGATTCGCACCCAGTGAAACCACTCCCACACTTCTCTCCATTTACCGCCGGGCCAAGGTGAAGTGATACGTACGTAGGGACGACTTTTATCTAATCCATTTCCGACATGTTTTTTCAGTTCTTAAAGTTTGTTTGAAAGATAACTATACCAAAGTTTATTCCAATCCGCCTCGGACTGACGTCTGCATCGAAATTGCCTTCACCCCTCCTCTAAGAACCATAATATTCTCCCGGTGTAGCTACGCATTCGGGATAGTTAGGAAACTTATCCAATACGAACCAATGCCAATGCTTCCTATAAATACCGTGCCCCATATTAACTGTGTTATGCCATAATTCAATTCTCCGTGCTTTCGCTCGACCCATTCCTCAATACACGGGATCAACGTGTGGATGCAGCGACCCTTTGCAGAATCATCCTACCTTGGTTGCCATCTTCTGTAAAGTTCTTTCCTGGTGGCTCTTCGGAATTCCACAGCCACCTCGAGCCAATTCGTCCTCCTTCTTGAGAAAAGATTTTGAACCGACTTCCCTAGAAGATACAAGGGGATCAATGACGCAATGAAACATACTGCCTCATACTGCTGTCCTCATACCGTCAGCACGATTGACCGGCATCTTCCCGTCAAGATAAGAGCCGCATATAGAAGAATGTATTTGATAGAGAAAGGGCGGGGAAGAAGGTTTGCGATAAAAAACCAGCGATTATATTTTGGCCCCCGATGCTAGGATTCATCTTTACTAGAGATAAACTACTCTTTGCCGCCTTCTCTGGTGTATAGGTATTTATAGATCGACTTTGAAATGACGTCGTGATTACCAATTCGAGTGTTAACAGTATTGTTTTTCTTTAAAACGCCTAGGTCTTTTCGTCTTCTAGGTCCAGTTACATAATTTGATAGAGTGAATAGTTTATATTCCATATAATCGAGGTTTTTCACAATTACATATGCAACAAAACCAATAAAAATTGCTTTATTTAGCACTCGGAGGCCATGGTCTCCATCGCGCGTGATGTTCCACAGCAGCCGTTCCATTGCAGCATCCTGAGGAACATCTGCTGTCACATTTGATATTTTAGACCCGTCGTTTGTATATCCAAGAAGCCTCTCCGATAGGTAACTCTTGATCAACCGAGCTAAGTGGATAGGGACATTTGGCAAAGGTGTCAACCTCAGTTGATAGAATTAAATGCATTTCCGACATCACCACCGTGTGGCACTTATCAAGTGGCATCATCTCCTAAGTAAGATCCAGAACAATTGCTACCCTATCGATGTAGAACGCGCTCCTGCAAATCCATACTATCGTTCTGATGGATTACTCACAAGCTCGACGAAAGGGGGCAGCACCTTCTATAACGTCTTCCCCATAGGTTAAAAATCAAATAGAACGATATGAAGAAAGCATGCTCGGCTATCTTTAGAGCTTCGGTAGCAGAATTAACTTCTGCTTCACCCGATCAGTTCTAGCCCTAGCAACCTAGCGGGGAGTCTTGTTTGGAATTCCGTTCAATCCAAGAGCCTCCTTAGTTTGAATATGTCCGCAGATCCCCACAGTTCCTCCTCATCGAAAGGGAGGGAATCGAAACGACATCCCGTTGGACCACTGGTTATAATTACTTTCATCAAGAGCCCCGGTAATTTTTGACGTATCTTCTTCATCACACTTCTTCAACCAACGCCTCATGGGCTCATTTTGGCATCGGAACAAAGCTTCTGATAGCAATCAGTCCCGC